>NC_092038.1:118289514-118589514 GCF_003086295.3 Arachis hypogaea
AATGCTTGTGATCTCTTGGAATATGAAAACTTACAAAAATATCCAAGATCTCCATTGATTGTCCTTGAGTCTTTTAAAATCAAAGCAATTGAAGGTTAGTTTCAGGCATGTTCAGGGAATTTTTACTCTAATATTTACTTTTCTGAAATCTGATGTTTTCAGTTTAATATGGTTTGAGGCTAATAGAGTAGTATTCTTTGATGCAGGTGGAGTAATTCTACAGAATGTGATCAATGTCTCTAGATTAATGACCAATGACCTTGGATACTTAATTTCTAAAGTTGATGGTGATTATTTCAATCCCAAAGAGATCAGTAGTATTCAAGATCTTGATGTAGATAACAGGGTACTGTTTTAGATTGGCAAACTCTGCATTTAATACTTAAACTTCAATTTCTTAAACATGTGTTTGTGTTTATATAATTGTTTTTTTAATTTTACAGGATGCTCATTACTTTGTAATGGGGACAATTAAGGAAGTTATGGATGAACCAGATTGGTGGTACTACTCATGTGTATGTGGTCATCCTGTTGTTGACCATGAGGATCTCTACCTTTGTGATGCTTGTTGTTCATGTGTTGAACATGTTATGCTCAAGTAAGGTTCATATGTAACTCTACTATTCAATGCATTAATTCTGAATCTTTTGGATTTTTGGTTGGTTTTCTCTTATGTGTCATTCTATGTGTTGTTAAGCAGCTTTAATTTATTGGTTTTAGTTATCATTCTTGGTTGTTAATTGTGTTAGGTATAGGATTCGGGTAAAGATTCACCATGCTGGGTGTGATGTTTTGTTTGTTCTGCTTGATAATGCGGCAACAAAACTATTTGGAAAAACCTGTTCTGAAGCATTTCTCAGGATAGACGAAGAATTTCCTCTTGATCCTAGTGTGCTTGCAGTATCAACTCCTTCATATTGACCCTCATTTAATACTTATTATATATTTTTTTTCAAGTTTATTGATTCTTTTATATTGAATTCTCAAGGTCTGTCGGTCATATTCTCCACAAATGTTTGGTGATGTTGTTGGAGAGGATAAAGTTTTCAAGGTTGAAATTCTTCCTGCGGTTGATCCAGATTACTCCGGGTCCTTTAAAATTGTAAATGTGTTTAGTGATAATTCTGAACCAGCTACAAGTGATGATTATATGAATGTATGATTTCTCACTCTATGTTACAACATGTTCATTCATTTTTCTTTTTTCTGAATCAATGGATTCGATGCTTATTCTAACCAAATTATCCCAGGCAAGGCTTCATGATCCGATTTTTCCACCAATCTACGATGCCTGTTTGCAGTATGGAATTGGGGAAGATTACAAGACTCAAGTAGTTTGTGATAATTCTATTCAATCAGAAATTATTGAAGATATTATTACTGATCTTATTTCACCTAATCGCTGTTATTCTGATGTTGAGAATGTATGTTTTTTTTCCCTCATTTCTTATAAAATCTGTTGGTTATTTCTTTTTGTTATTCTTCTTACATTTTTTGCTAAAAAGACATTAATTGATAGTTTTGTAAATTATTTGAAATTTGAAATGCTGTATTAATTTTTTCTTTGCTGGCAGGGTGGTTTTGTTTTCATTCTTGGAACTATATCATCTGTTTTCAAGAATCATAAGTGGTGGTTCTCAACTTGTTTATGTGGTTCTCTTGTGTCAACTAATAAACAAATTTTATCATGTGATCTATGTCAGCTTCAATGCATTGATGCTGTTCCAAGGTGTTTTGTTCTTTAGTTTTATTCTGTTTTCCTAACTGATTATCATTTCATGTTAACTCAAATTTTCCTTGTTTTTTCTTGGTTTTCAAGATTCTGCTTGAAGATTGTAGCTTCTCATGCAAATGGCAACAATATATTTGTTCTCAAAGATCGTGAGGTTGTGCAACTGATAAAGACAAGATGCTCCACCTTTTTGGATAGACACCCAGAGTTGAATCAGGTTGTTATCTAGCTGTGGTTTTAATTAGTATATAGATATAGATACACTTAGTTTGTATTTATTGGCATTCTTAAAGAAAGCCTCAATTATTATTATCCTATTTTTTAATTTTTTTTTTGTTTTTAGGAATCTTATTGCAAAGTTGTTCCATTGAAACTCATTTCAAGTCTTTTGCACAAAAAAGTTGTGTTCATGGTTGATGCTAGGCCTGTGGGTTATGAGATGAATCGATCGGTGTATATTGTTCAACAAATCTGGGATGATGCCTCTGTTATTAATGTTTTTGAGGCCGCTGCTGAGATGAATGAGCATAAGGTTTGGTTGCATAGTTTTTGTAATTTGTTCAATTATTAGTATTTAAAAATATCAATAACTTAGAGGTTTTCAATTTTTTTCAGATTCATGTTCTGGTTGATTCTATCCCTGAGGTTGAAGATGCTTTTAGCCAATGTGGAAGTGATCATGAGGCTGTTGAAGATCTAGATGCATTTTAGTTTAATATGTTAAGATAGTAGTTTAAGTTGTTGTTGTGCATGATCTTGATGCTTTTTAGTGTATTATGCTCAGATACTACTTTAAATTGTTGTTTAATTTGTAATATAATGGTAGTCTTTTCTCAATTCCAATATGGATATATCTGTTATATTTATATATTTAATGAAATTCATTTTTTAATTACAGCAGAAAAAATGTGTTTTTTTTTAGTTTCAAATAATCTGGTGAAATAATTAATCAATTATTAATCAGTATTAAAAAAGAAATGATAATTGTGAAAAAAAATATAGATAGTTTTTAATACATTGCTTTTCATTACGATTTAAATTTATTCAACCTAAAGTTGAATTTAATTGTTATTAAAAAATATGTATCTCTTTATTTTTTTTATTTAATCAAATTCCTTTTTAATTACAAAAAAAATAATATGCGTTTATTTTACCAGTTTCAAATAAACGCATGAAATAATAAAATTATTATTAATCAATATTAAAAGAAATGATAAATAAAAAAATATACTGGTCAATAAAGTTGTTTTCATGACTATTATTAAGTATATTTAACCTAACATTCAATTTAATTGTTATTAAAAGATATATATCTTATCAATATTTTTAATTTTCTTTTTTGGCAAAAAAATGTCAATTCAAGGGTGCCATACTCCCAGTAACACATAACTCATGTTGTCCCTTTTCTTAATTTTGTTCATTTACGGGTTCTTTCTTCTCCTTTTCTTTCTCGCTATGTAACCGGAATTCCTTTCCGTCAGCTGATCAATCGCTCCTCTTACTCGCCGTTTCCAGAATCAGAAAGCGAACTACCCAGAGCTCGGAACGCTAATGATTTATTTCAACGCTAGGATCTTTGCTTTCTTCTCCGAGTTTCGTTTCGTGTTCCCTAGCAAACTGTTTCTACGAGCCGTGTTCTCCTGGGAGTTTGTTCCTCGCCGTTCATCTTATTTATGGATTTCTCAATTTTCTGCTCAGATTCAACATCTCAGATTGTTGTGATGAATTTTGGCATCTGTTCCGCGATTGAACCAGGTTTTATTGTCTATTGTTTCTGAAATCCTTAATTGAACAAATTCTGATGTTTTTTGGTTTCTCTTCTGTGGTTAAGCGACATTTTATTCTCTAGGCTTTGTGAAATTCCTAATCTTTCAAATTTTGTTCCACTTTAGGCATGGGTTTTATTGTTTATGGTTTCTGAAATCCCTAATTTTTCAAATTCTGATGATTTTGTCTATGGTTTCTGAAATCCCTAATTTTTCAAATTCTGATGATTACTGGTATCTGTTATATGGTTAATGCACATTTTATTCTCTAGGGTTTGTGAAATTCCTAATGTTCCAATTAATTATGGTTGTACGTCGGACCTGTTAGTTAATTTTGTAGATTCTCTAATTCAGTGCTAATTTGGTGTCATTTTGTAGGTTTAATTATTTGGTTTGGAAAAAATATTTTACTTTTGTTCTTTATCTGAGCTAATCTTCTTAGTTTGTTATTGTGTTCTTCTTGATTTAATGATTCGGCTCAACAGTTGATTATCAATTTTCAGTTTCAATTATGGAATCTATGTTTCTGATGGGAATAAGTTTACATGTCTTCTATTTTAGCAGTCATACTTATTGGGAATAATATTATTATATAGTCAAAGATAGGATCAATCAGTAGGTATGGTTTCTTTATAGATTTATAGATATATAGATAGATAGGTAGATAGATGTATATAGATTCATAGATAAGTTGATATGAGATATCTATCTATATTATATAGAGGTATGGGTAAATCTAATTTAATTACCTATGGACACATTGAATGTCATATGTCAATCAATCAATCAATGTAGCCAAGGAGTGTAAGAGAAACGTATTCTACAAGCTTTGCCTTGGAAACTTGCTCATTCCTCTTGTATAAGTAGTAATGAGGTGATGGAGTATTGTGTTGATTTTTCAAGGGCTATCACTTGTTCCTTACTTGTCTTTTTTCTCTTGCATTCCTTTCTCTTGAGATAAATCTGAGATCCCACACAGTTTTCTGTTGCTGCTATTTTGTTCTTTAATTTCTTTTTTTTCATCCACATTCTTTGATCTTTAGTATTTATTTATTTATTTGATAAGATAAGATGAGTCTTCCTATTGATCCTGTTCAGAAAATCTCTCCATGGAAGGAAACTTGGAGTATTGAGGCTAAGATCTTGACCATTTGGGAAGATGCTAGCATTGTTAACGAAAATATGCAGAAAATGTTACATATGGTGTTGATGGATAAGCAGGTCAGTATTGTATTTTAAATATCCTGTGTATGTGTGTTTGTGTGTCCCGATGTTGTATCAAAAAATCAGTTTTTACTTAAGTAAATCGTGTATCTGATCAGTTTTAGGATGTAATATGTCATGGTATGATATTTAGAAATGGTGATGTGATCTTTTTCCTCTTTTTTAATTTGCAGCACCACAAGGTTCAAGCAACTGTTGACCATGATTTGATCACAACTTTTATTCATCAGTTAAAAGAAGGACATGTATTCATTATTTCTGATTTCAAAGTGATACCTAATGGTGGATTGGTTAGGGTTACAAGACATCGATTCCGGATCCTTTTCAAGTGTAGTACCTCTGTTGTTGCAGCTGAAGATAGAGACATACCTAATCCTGGTTTAAGTTTAACCTCTGTGGACGAGATTCTTCAAAAGCGCTCTGATTATGAGTACCTAATAGGTAAGTTTCCCTTTTTGAGATTTGACCTGGAATAAAGGTGTTTTAAAGTGAGATTAATAACAGCTGAATAAAATGTCTTGTGTTATTGTATCCTGTGGTTGAATCTTTTCTGCTATATTATGACTAAACAGATTTTGTTGGTGTTCTGTGCGGATTGAAAAGGAAAAGTGATGTTGAGTTTAATGGAAAGATATTCAGAGTTATTGTCCTTGCAGTTTTTGCAGATGGGTATCGCTTCCCTTTTCTATTTTTTATTCTATTCTATTTTTAAATCATGTTATGCCTGTTTTTCATATCTTTTATTATTGTTGGATTATTCTATTGTTGTTGCTCATTTTTTATAATGATTACACAGGAAGAAAATCCCCTGTATTCTTGTTGGTGAGTGTTCTGCTCTTATGGATATCAATAGTTTGAAAAAGTATCAGAGAGCACCAGTTCTTATTCTGGAATCTTTCAAGATCCAAGTCAATGGAGGTGAAAAGTTGTCCATGTTGCACATATGTCTGAGTTTGATTTCTTGATATATTTTTGTTTACCAATTAATTGTTTCTTTCTCACTTAGTTTCTTCTTATTATGTTTCATGATTTTTTAGATAAAGTTAGTCTTCAAAATGTCATCAATGTTTCTCGGGTTTCAATCAACCGTGATATGCAGAAAACAGTGGATTTTCTGAATGGGTTAGTTCCATTCAAACTCGTGAAATTTTGTCCCAATGAACTGACAATTTCTGTCTTTGTTTCCATCCCTCAGTTGCTTACTCTGTCTCTCTATTTCTCAGTTTCTTATTCTCGCTCTTTCTCTATATTTCTCACTCACTCTGTTCCTCTCTCTCTTTTTCTCTTTCTCTCTGTCTTTCTCACTCTCTCTGTCTCTGTCTCTGTCTCTATATGTGTTTTTCTGAAATTGTTTTACTGTAATATTTTTTTTTCATAGATACCATATCGCAAGCCATGATTTCAGTAGACTGTGCAGTGATGAGAATGGGGATTTAGTATGTGTAATCGATGATGAATCTTTTGACTGGAAGCTAATGCGGACTATTGCTAATCTTAAAGGAAACAATGAGGTGTGTACTATTAGGTTTTTTACATGTTCTAGGGCTATGTAAGAAGTACTCATGTTAATTGATTTTTCGATGTTGTAGACAGGGCTTGTGCATTCAATTCTTAAATTTTTTATTTTAATAGGATGGACAATTCTTTGTGGTTGGAAAAATTAAAGAGGTTGTTGAAGATCCAGAGTGGTGGGTCTTTTGTTGTGTTTGTGGTCATCCAATTGTTGGTGATGATAATGTGTTTCATTGTCAGCTGTGCGGCAAAGAGGTCCAGCATTTTATGACCAGGTAAATCCAGGTTATGATTTAGAAAACTTTTTTCGATCTGTTATGATTCAATAATATAAGTTAGCTTCACTTATCACCTTCTTGTGACTCTCACAAATAGATTAATCTGATGTTTAGTTTCTTGGTTATAGTTACAGGATTAAGATACTTGTTGAAGATGGTACTTCTTGTGGAATGTTTGTGTTGTTAGACAGTGCGGCGACTAAGCTATTAGGGAGAACATGTTCTGATGTGTTTTTGTTGTTAGAAGATGAAATGGAGGTATGGTTAATGTTCTTAAGTTTTATTTCTGTATACTTTATCAATAAGTATTTCTTATTCTTCAATTTCATTCATTAATTAGTGATCATTTTTGAATATCTATGTCAGAAAATTGAGCACCCATACTGTCCAAAATTTTTTCATCAACTCATTGGGAAAGAGATTGTTTTCAAAGTTCAGGCAAAGCGGATTAACAGTCCCGGTTATTGTGGTACCTTTAAAATCATCAATGTCATTAGTGATGCACGTTTTTTCAGGAAAGTTCAATCTGATCAGTGCATCAAGGTTAGTGCGGTCTCTTTAAGTTAGATACTAGTGAATTAGAGGAGTTGTTTTTAGATATAGTTTCTTGATCGCCAGTTTCTAATTCTTTGGCTATTCTTTTGAATGCTATCCTTTACATGCCAATATGATTTTGCCGCATACTTTACAAAGTTGGCTTCCATTTGTGATTCATGTTTTTGTTTCCAAACTTTAAGGATGTTACTTCTGATTCGGGCTTTAGCCCAATACTTGAAGACTTCTCTCAGTGTGGACAGCTTAGAAGTTATCACAACCAAGTTGTTTCTGGTGTTCCAATAGAACTGCATAGTGTTAAAGAGATGCTTGCTGACATTCTTTGTGCTAAAATATATTCTTCTGCATCAAGAAATGTTAGTATTTATGTTTATGTTTTCAACCGTCTCAAATGTATTTCAACATGTGTAGTATGATAGAAACATGTATCATAATATGCCAATTACTGTTTCTCTACAGGATCAGATTTGTATTTTGATCGGTGAAATTATTGATGTGCCAAAACATCAGAAGTGGTGGTACTATTGCTGTTTGTGTAATGCACCTGTTTCTCATGTTGGAAATTTATTTTATTGTTATCTGTGTAAAGTTGAGTGTTTTGATGTCATAAGAAGGTATCTATTTTATCTCTTGGAGTTCTTGGTACCAGTTTTTCTTTTTGTTTAATTTCATCTTCTACAACTGTCTCTTAGTGTATATTTTTTCTTTTGTTTACATTATTTAGGTATCGCATCAAAATTATTGTTTCCCATTCAAATGGGAGCAATATTTTCATACTTGAAGATGATGAGGTGATGCAAATACTGAAAAAGAGTTGCATAGATTTTTTGATGGACCAAGTAAATTCGTCCCAAGTAATCATTTTGTTTTTAATTTAATTTAATTGTCCTTGTTTTCAGTTGACTGTTTATGGTTCAGGTAAGTGAATTTTGCTAATGTACCTATTTTTTTTCCTTTTTCTTAGTCAACGGATGATTACACTATTCCGAATAGCATGATTTCTCAGTTGATGAACAAGAAAATTGTCTTCATAGTGGATCTTAGACCCATTGGATATGATTTGAATAAATCTCTTCATGTTGTTCGTGCAATATATGATGATGTTGATATTGTGAGCTTTTTGGAGGACTCCATCCATGATAATCAACAGTAGGTGGTACCATTGTTATGTCAATCTGATGTTGCGTTAGTCCAGTCTCTTTTTTTTTTATCAAGTTAGCCTCAATTGCCTATATTGTTATGTGTTTTTTCATGGGCGATGTATTAAGTGTTACTGATGTTATTCCTCTCTTGTTCCATTTAGAAATTTCCTCTGGATCCCTTTGTTCCTCATTTTTCTTTCGAATTTAAGAATCCTGTTGAGTTTCACTCCAATGCAACCGTTCAATGTTCCTCGAGCTCAGGTGCTCCAGTGCATCATGCTTCACCGATTTCCGTTCTGAATTGGAATTGTTGGGTATTTCTTTATCTAATGGGCTTTGATTCTTTATCTATTAGTAAACTATGTTTACACTAATACATATATGGATACATGTATGTTGGTTACCTTTGGTTTCTTTATTTGTTTAATATCTCTGTTATTACTTTCCAAATTTTTATCATACCTGATTTCTTTATTATCTCAATTTGTTTTATTTATTTATTTATTTATTTATTTTTTCTTCTGTGTTCCTTGTTCTTATATTTTGCTGTGTTCTCTGTAGACTGTTAACCATGCTTTTCATGCAAGAATCTACTCCTCACAAGGTTCCAATTTAGTTGGCAATCATCAGCCTCTCACTATTAGGGAGGAGCTTCGGAGGGCGTTTGGAGATTGTGAAAATACTAGCCATGCTGTGGAAAGGATGGATGAGTGTAGTGGCTAATTGTTTCTTACATTACAATATATAATTATATAGATATCTATAATATCATTGCAAGACTCTGAAGAATTGTTAGAATTTTGCTTAGTTGTGTTAAGTACTTGGGAAATTGGTAAAGTATATTGTCAATGGATCTATTTTGGTATGTAATTATCAACTCATTCTTTGGAGTTGTGATATTTATAAAAGGTATTGTTCTCTTTCTTGTGCTTAAATTTGTATGTATCGTTATTGTATATAGATGTGGGGTTTGTTTGGTATATATATATATATATATATATATATATATATGTTGTTACAACTTATTAAAATGTATGCAATAATTTAGATAATGAATTCTAAAATCATTTAAAAATGTATTTTTTTAAATTGTGTTATAATTTTATATTTAGATTTAGATATCTCATGTAAAAGGATATTTTTTAGTGAGATTGGTTATGTGTATTTCTTATTTATTTATCATGTGAAAATATATATTTCAAACAAAATTTTAAAACATAAATTTCAATTATTAAAAAAAAATCTAATGAATTCTTTAGTAATTTTACTTTTATTATTAAAAATATATCAACTCTACTAAAAAGTAAATAAAAATATGTTATTCATCCTTTTTTATTTTTTCGATTTAGTAGTGATCCAATACTCAAATACTTAGTTGGTTTTATTAATTTTTTATTGATATATCTAAGTTATCTATGTTAGTACTTTAATAGTGTATAGTTAGATATTTTTTTCATAAAAAAAAAGGATAAAACTTTCTAGGCAGCAAAACGCTGCGGTTCCACTCAATGAGACAAGTAGCAAGCCCTAACTTCATGCTCCCGTGCCAGACCTAGCATTCCAGAGTCCAGGGCGCCGTTTCAATCTCATCGAGCTCCAGAGAGCCCCTCAGCTTCGTTCAGCAACCACCTCCTGCCGCCGCCATTGTTCGTTCGAACAGCTAGCGTCTGCGCGCTCACTTCCCCTCGATCGCGAAGCAGCCATCGCAACCTTGGAAGCCTCGATCGCGCGGTAGCCATCGTAACTTTCGAAGCCATCGTCTACTCGAGCACTCTTGCATGCTCTGTCTCCCTCGGTGTTTCTGTCTCCCTTGGTCACTCGGTGTCTCTGTCTCTGTCTCTCGGTGTCTCTGTCCCTCTCCGCGACCACAGTCTCTTGCATGTTCTCTAGGTAACCTTTTTTTGTTAACTATCAATTTATGATTGAAGTCTGGTATAGTGAAACTCTGTTAACTCTTATATAGTGAAACTGTGTTACTGAAATAGTGAACCTCTGTGAACACTGATTCAACTGATCTGAATCTTTATTTGAAAATTATTTTTTGGTTCTTTGATTTTTAGGGTGCTTGCCGCTTCAATTTGAGGAGATTCTGAATTTTGGTTTAAACTGTGATTGAATGTTCTTTGGTTTGGGTATTTTTCACTTTCCTGAAACCTTATCTTTTAATTCGTTGAGATCAAATTATTGTTTTCAGCCTTGGTGATTTTTAGATATTCTTTTTGGTTGTTTTCTTTTTAAATGTTTCAATTGGTGTTATTGTGTTGTTGGTGTGATTTAAATGTTCTTTTTTATTCTTTCTTTTGCTCGAATGCCCAGACAATGCTTGATTGCTTGGATTTAACTGTTCAATGGATAAATTTAATCATGCTGGTTCAGATGCTTTTTGAACTTTGCTTAAATTAAAAGTTTTATACGATGTTGACTAGAAACATAAATTGAGTTTACTAATTCGCATGTCTTGAGTGTTACTGTTGCTATTTTCTTATCTTATTTGTTATCAGTTTTAATGTTTTATTGTGGCTTTTGTTTCTATGTGAAAATTCTTAAATATCTTCACTTTCCTACCTGATTTAAGGTCCTACAAATGACATGCTTTATGTTTTGTTCTTTAAGTTTCTTTATTCAATTTTATCGCTTGTTTTTCTTGAATTTGTTGAAATTTTCTGTTAGGGTTTACTTTATTATAATGCTCTCTTTTGCAGTACGAGACAACGTCCTTTATTTATTCTTAAATCTTTATATCAAGCCTCTCTATTTGACAAGTCTGAATGGCCATGGATGCTAATAGAGAAGATCCAAACAGGTATGGTGCTGAGCATTAGAGAAGATGTTCTCTTTGCTGCATTTTCAATTCGATTGAACTCTCATTTGTTTTTCCATTAAATATATTTCATATTAAGTTATGAAAATTTTAATGTGAATTCAATATCGATGTAATGCCATCTATAGTGTTTTTTTTAATTCTTATTCAGATATTTTTCATGTTTTAATTTAATTTTATTGGCCTCTCATTTGTATGTGGGCTAGATTTCAGAAGTTGTTGTAATTTATACAATATGTTTGTTAGTTTTCTAATGTGGTCTCTTGGGTATTTTTCATTATTGTGCTTTTAGTTTGTTACAATTTTTTTTGTATACTTAGTTAGTTGTTTTCTTGGTTAAAAGTCTCGGTCTTAAATTCTAATCGTGCCTTTATATGTTAATAGGAGGTTTTTAGCAACCCAGGTATATTGGCCCAGCGAAAAAGAACTGGTTTTCAGATTTTGTGATCTCAATCAGCAGGTAATGAGATATAATGACCAATGTGCAGTTTTGTAGAGTAGTGTCAATCTCAATTAATTAGATTACTGATTTGGCTTTATGTTCTTTAATTTGTTATTTTCTATTATTTTCTTCATTTGTGAGACTAATTGCTTTGCCCTTTGTCGTTTTTCTATGGATTTTTTTTTTTAAATTCATTGAGATATTTACTGAACTAGAATTTACTCAATTATTTATTCTAAAGTTTTCTTCTCATTATAATGTTAGTTCATTTACTGAACTAGAATTTGATTTTTTCTGTGTATATAATAATTTATTGATTAATGGTCAATTCTTAAATAAAATTTAAATTCATAATGAATTAATTTTTAATCGGATGAACTAAAAAATACAGTAGACAAAAAAAGGTTCTTTATTTTTAAATCGATGGTCTTGAATTTAGTTGAGTGTCATATTAATCTTAATGACTTAATGAGATAATAATCAGCACTAAATTTTTTGAACTTTTCATTCATAATTTTGTTGGTTAATTTATTTTAATTACTAAATATTTTCATATTTCTTTTTTTAATTCACAAGCTATAGACTTTTTAAAGAATGGCCATCTATACCCTTATCATCACTTCATTTTATTTAATTAACAGTTCCCACAAATTTTCCTAATATATATTCTAGCAAACACATGTTAGAAAAGATATAATATAAATTTCATCATGTTGGACCATTTTTTGTTTTAACTTTATATACCTATGGATGTTAAAACTTATATATAAATGGCTGAGAGTTAGAAGTTAGAAGAAAAGGGAAGGAATCATAATGAAATTGAGTGCTGGAGAAGGAAGTAGTTGCTTTTGGAAGTGGTCCTATAATATAAGGCTGAGTGCACTTATAATTACATACGCGTTAAAAGTTAAAGGTATTAGGCATGCATGTGTTGCTGTCCATGCTCTTTTTTTTCTATTAAAATTAATTGATTTATTAATTTAAATTCACTTTCCTTAATTCTTATTTTCATTTATATATTGGTTGGTGAATTAAGTGCTTCCCATACTTGCCACTCTTGAAGTTCCAAATGCCACTCTTGTGTTGCTCAGTTGGTAATAATAGTAGATTTAAAATACCTCTATTTGCTAAATAATTAGGTAAGATTATGTGAATCTTTTTTTAGCATGTTTAGTTACAAGAGTTAACTTTGTTAACAAATTTGAATATAGGGTGATATAGCTCTTCCCTCAAATTTTGTTTCAACTCATGGGGAAGGATTCGGGCCAATATTCTATGTGGTTGACGAGTTAGATAATTGTTTATCCTTGGAGGTGATCAAAAAGAATGATCAGTTGCTGATAACTGAGTACTCATTTGAAATGATTAGAACTTTCTATCTTAGCGATAAACCGGCATGTGTTCAATTTAGGTACGTTGGTTTTGGAATTTTTTTATTTCATTGTTTGATAAAGACAACCAACCCATCCAAGTTCACCTTGATCCTGATTGCTATGTTCCTGAGCTAATGGACCCTGAGACACTTGATAATGTGTCAAGAGTCTTCCACATAAAGTATACCAGGATGGAAGAAGACTCATCAGCTGATGTCATTGTTCTGTCTGGGTCTGAACCATCGGATGAACAGTTTTCATCAGATGGTGATGAAGACAATGATCAAGATGGGTCACTGGTTGGGGATAATCCAGATAATCCCATAAATTTGTCTAGTGACAGCAGTTTATCATTGGAAGTTGATGAACAGATTAATGTGTCAAACCAATTGCCTGATCCTAGGTAATGGTACATGTAACTATTTTCCTTTCTTTTGTATTTTAATATCATTTGATAGCTTTTTATTTTTTACTCTCATGATTAAGTTCATATTATCTTGAATTAGATATGCTCCAGAGATTTCTTATGAAAAGAAGATCACAGCTTGGGATGTTGGACAGTCTAGATTGGTAAGTTGATCTTAAAGAGTGTTTTCTTTTTTTTTTCTACAAACTTATTGGATGTTCTTCCTAAATCTGTTATTCATTGTGTATAAAAATATTATGTTTATGTTAACTATGAATTATTTGTTGCAGTATTTGGCTTCAAAATTTGCTGTGTATCTTAAACCATATGGAGATGGTTCGATTTGGACGATCATTGGTCCAGATTCCAATGTTGAGAAGAATGAGTTTTTTTTTCACTTACTGAAGAGTCGAGGAAGACGTACAGAATGGAAATTTGGGGTCGGGTGGAGTGAATGTTGTAGAACATATAATTTAAAGGAGGGTGATACCATTACTTTGAAACTTAGCTCGATAGCTAACCGCCAGATAGAGTTATCGATTCAGCGTTGTTAGGCCTCCTATGTATAACTCTATTTGATGGATATTGTAAATTATATGTTAAGTTGTCTTGAAGATATTTTATTTTTTGTTTAATGAACAAATGTATATATGTTATATATATTTTGTTTTGGTAATAGTAAGTATCCTAATGTTATTTGTTCTTAAGATAATATGTAATAGTAAACTACATCTCTATTGTACTTTTTTTTTTCTGTTCTGTTTTTTAGTGTTTAGAAATTGTTTGAATATTTTATTAACTTTTATTATCTTACAAAATATGTTATATATTTATTGACATATTAAATAATTGTTGTAATCTATTTTTTATTTTAGTCTAATAATAATTTTGTAATTATTCAAACTTAATACAACATATCTATTTGTATAGAATATATTTTAATTATATTCTTAGTATTTTTTTTTAAAAAGTTTAAATTTCGTGAATCCCGTGCATTGCACGGGTTATCACGCTAGTATATATATATATACACACACAAATACATAATAAGTTATATAACTGGCTAATTTTAGTATGCATACAATATTTTTATTATATGAAAAAAATTAAAACCAATAGTTAAATTTAATCAGCTTAGATTTTGTTTTACTCAAGAAAAAAAAACAGATCTATTATACATCCAAGCAATATTGTCATCCAAGTCTAATCAAGTAGACCCAACACCAAATAAAATCACTCTCATTAAAAAAAAACGCGATTACACGTGTACACATCCTTCTTCCAACTAAGTCATTTACGTTCACACGCAGTATCATCATTGTCGTCGTCTTCTTCTTCTTCTTCGCGTTCCTCCTCCTCCTCCTTCTCTTTCTCATTCTTCTTCACGTGTTTTCTCCTCATCGTCATTCTTTTGTTGTTGCTGTTATTGCTGTCATTGCAATAGAAGGTGAGAAGAAAGAGTTTTGAATTGTATAGGACAACGAGTCCAAACGCACCTTAATTAACTCAAAAATGAACCGAAATTATATAATGATTGCAACACAGTTAACTCAAAAATGAACTGAAATTACATAATGGATTGCGACACAATTAACTCAAAAAGAAAGAGAAATAGAGAACAATAGTAAAGAATCTGCAAGTTTGAGAAGCAATTAATGTTAATAATAAAAGATTCTTAACATGAACTTAGAGATTTTTCATGTGAATTTCAAGTTCATCAATTGAGGAGAATTTAGCTATTACAGAAGAAAAGATTTAAAATAAAGGCCTTTTAGAGAAAAAGAATATATTCATGATATCTTATATTAAATTTATAATTCATGTCAGAATTGTTTGGGAGATTTTATCTTTTGGGGTTGTGAAGGTTGATAAAATGCTTTTTTTGTCTGTCTTTGTAAAATACTTGAAAAATATTCATTGTATTCATTATTTCTTGTTATGTTTTTTTTATTTAATTTTACTGATTTTTTAAGACCTTGTCCAAGAGCTAAACTCAAATTTAACACACAAAGTAAAAAATTGTGTTAAATTTGAGTAAATCAAGAAGAATTTTGAAAAAATAAAATAAGGAGAAGATGAAAAAAATGAAAAAGAAGAAGAAGAAACAGTAAAAAATACGGAGGAAGAGGATAAAGAGTTTTGAATTGTGCCGGACGAATCCAAATGCATCTTAATTTACTCAGAAATGAACCAAAATTATATAATGATTATGACACAATTAAATAAAAAATGAATCGAAATTACATAATAGATTGCAACATAATTAACTCCAAAATTTACCATAATAATTGCACACATAAACTCAGTTCGAAAACAAGCACATAAACAAGATTGAATCATGAACAAAAACACATCCAAAATCAAATTTGGATCAGACAACATCATTAATATGTTTCTTCTTCTTTTTTGTTTGATATTTTCTTCTCTTTTTCTTGATTTTATTCCTTTCAAGAGAGTAAATCAAAAGGAATTTTGAAAAAATGAAATAAGAAGGTGAATATAAAGAAGAAAAAGTTGAAAAAGAAGCCGTAGTTGAGGAGAAAGAAGAGAAAGAGTTTTGAATTGTACATGACCATGAGTCTAAATGCACCTTAATTCACTTAGAAATGAACCAAAATTATATAATTATTGCAACACAATTAATTCAGAAATGAATCAAAATTACAAAATGGATTGTGACATAATTAACTTAGAAATGAACCGAAATTACATAACAATACGACACAATTAACTCTGTTTGAAAACAATCACACAAACAAGACTGAATCATGAATAAAAACACATTAAAAATCAATTTTGGATCAAACAATATCACAACATGGCAAAAATTCAACAATAGCAATAACAATAACGATGATAATGATAACAACGATATGTATAAAAAAATGATGATGATGGAGGAGGAGAAGAAAAAAGAAGAAGAAAAAATTCAAATAAGAAAAGAAGAAGGATCAAGTGGTAGTGGTGTTGGTGATGACAATAATGAAAGAAGAAGAAAAAGAAGAAGTGTGAGGGAAGAAGAAAATAATAAAAAAAATGCATGACTCTAAGGCTCAATTTTTTGCAAATGGAGAAGCTCATGGTGTAACACCATGAAATGGAGGCATAGCAAAATATTGCATTACTATGGGTCAGAGACAAAATGTAAATTACGTTTTGTATTTTTTTTTTTGAATTTTGAAATGCACCAAACGTAGCTTACGTTTTGGGTTTTTCTTTTTTTTTTATTTCGGTTTAATACTAAACACAAGTTGTGTTTTACTAAGTCAGAAAAAGAAACAAATTTTTTAAGCCCACAAAATATAACCTGCATTTTGTTAGTGTCAGAAATTTTTTCTTAGAAGCCCCAAAATGCAGGTTGCGTTTTGTACAGAAAATAATATTTAAATCCACAAGTTTGCCTATAAATATGAAGTCCGGTGATGTTCATCTTTATCTTCACTTCTCCTCTTGTTCTTTCTTGCATAAAGTCCTTAGTGGGGTATTTTTTTGGCAGATAACTGTGTCAAAAAAAAATAGAGTTAGTTAAGGCTGAAGTTATGGAAGGTGTTACAAACTTGCGAGTATATTATAACAGTGAGGTTATAACAAATACACATGAAGGAGTGACTTTTGTTTGTGAATGTTCGTTGTCATTTGCCATTCCATGTACCATGGATTTTGTCGAGTTGCAAAATGGTATTTGTAATAACATTCAAAGCCACATTTTGAAAAGGGTGAGCAATATTTTATACAGAAGTCCTGTGCAAGTATTTGGAGGGTTAATACAATTTCAAATAATGCTCAGCACTGACGATGCTAGTATGTAGCAGATGTTGTATATTTATCAACAAACCTGATCTCACGTGCCGATGATAGAGCTGTACGTTGAGTTTGAACAGCAGTCGGGGATGAGTATGGTCGGCGACAAGATCAATGTTGATGAGCTCGGGGATATAGATTGGGAAGAAAATAATAATGACAGTGAAGATGAATTCAAAGCTAACTATGAAGTCGATGACAAAAACGATGATGGAGACTTGGCAGGCAATCCGGCGGTGCAAGATGAAGCCAATGTGATTGTAAGCCAGCACCCGTTTGGTGTTCCGTCTTTTATGCGGACTCTAGATCTCGAAGCCATGCATGCTCCGGAATTTCCTGAGTATGCGAATACAGTTATGTCATAATTATTAACTGAAGTTTTCTATAGTGCTTATTTTATTTGCCTTGTCTGACTGATGGCGGTGCGCATGTCGTAGGTGAAGGCAACGTTGCGGCAGAAGATGGCGAGTTTAGTGTCGGAATGGAATTCGGTTCGAGAGAGTCGCTGATATCTACAATCAAAAGCTACACAATCTCTAGAGGAGTTGATTACACTGTGTATGAGTTTGAGCCGCAGACATTCTATGCGAAATGCAAGGGGTATGGTGCAGGGTGTGACTGCCTTATCCGAGCTAGCTTGATTCGAAAAAAAGCTTGTTGGGAGATCAGGAGATACAATGGCAAGCACACGTGCACCATGGGCACGATTTCACAAGATCATGCCAAGTTGGACTCAAACACAATTGCAGATGCCATTAGGCCGTTGGTCGAAGCAGACCCCTCGATAAAGGTGAAGTCTGTTATTGCAGAAGTTCAAGGCAGGTTCAACTATACTGTGAGTTACCGCAAAGCTTGGTTGGCAAAGCAGAAAGCTGTCGCAAAAATCTTCGGTGATTGGAAAGTTTCTTACCAGACTCTGCCAGTATGGTTGAAAGCAATGACAGTGAAGATGCCAAGGTCTCGTGTTCAAATTAAAACGTTCCCCGTTTACCGTGATTGAGGAGGTTCAAGGTGTAAGAGTTCTGCACCGCATTTTTTGGAGCTTCTATCCGTGTATTGTAGCATTCAGACACTGCAAGCAACTGGTGCAGGTTGATGGTACGCACCTGTACGGAAAATATAAAGGAGCACTTGTGGTAGCAGGGTGAGGCATATATTCAATGGTGCGATGAGATCGGTGTTGAGAGATGGGTGTTGGCATTCGATGGTGGTCATCGTTGGGGACATATGACGACAAACTTGGTAGAGTGCATAAATTCTGTCCTGAAGGGTACACGCATGACGCAACCTTCCTGTAACTGCCCTTGTCCGGTCAACTTTTTATCGGCTGAATGAGTTGTTCACTCGGAAGAGTACCGAGGCTCATGAGCATCGCCGCAACGGATTCACGTATTCAGAATTTGCAACGAAGAGAGTTGAGGAAAGCTTCCGACGTGCAGGAAACATTATGGTCAACCGGTTCGATAGGCGCAACGAGATGTTTGAGGTTCGCGAAACACAAGATGGTACCATTTAAACTGTTAACCTTGCGCAACGACACTGCTACTGTGGCCATTTCCAGGTCGAGTGACTTCCATGTCGTCACATGCTTGCATGTTGCGCCAACCAACGTCTTGATTGGCAAGTATACGTGCACGATGTGTACAAGATGTCTGAAATTTGCAAGGTGTATAGAGGCGAGTTCGTTCCGATGGATGACCCCTCCACGTGGGATAGATAGAAGGAGCGAAGGTGATTGCCAACTGGACATTGAGGCGCGCGACGAAAGGAAGACCGAAGTCAACCCGCTACTTGAATGAGATGGATTCGCGTGATATGCGTGGTCCTCGTCGGTGCACTACATGTGAATGCGAGGAACATAGCCGCAGCTGATGTCCTCAGCGCGCAGGTCCAAGCTCCGCTGGAGGTCATTAGTGGTTAAGCTTTTCAATGTAACTTTGTTATGACCTACTTCACAATTATATGTTATTTATTATTATTATTATTATTATTATTATTATTATTATTATTATTAAAATTTTTAATAATAATAATAACACGGACACTAATCCTAATAATACTAGTTATAATAATAACAATAACAACATTATTATTATTATTATTATTATTATTATTATTATTATTATTATTATTATTATTATTATTATTATTATTATTATTATTCGAATATATATATATATATATATATATATATATATCATTAAACATTAAAAAAAAATTACTTATCCATTAAAGATGATCCAAATACTTAATAATGTGTTCTTCAAGTTTAATAAAATCACGAACTATTTTTTATTTTATAATATTTAACCAAAATTTTTTATTCTTCTTCTTCCTCACAAAATTTCAGTAAAACCTTGCAACTTAGAACCCTAGCAACCCTTGCCTTTGCTTCCTGTGTTTTGCTTTCAGTTTTGGTTTTATAGACTCTATCACCACCCTCTTCAAATATGTGGTGTTCATGCAACATGGGAACCTGCCAAACACAACTTGCGTTTTGCTCCTGACTACTGCCAAACGCCGTTTTGAAAGTTTCAAGTGGTCAACATGTTTAGCATTGCCTGCATGCAGGGAGTAGGACGGACACCTTTCGAGGCTTGAACTTCCTCCTCTGCCAAACGCATGTTGCATTTTGGAACCTATAGCAGCTCTGCCATTTTCAGGTATACTCAAGTGTACTCAAAATGTAACCTGCGTTTTGCAAGTTAAGATTTTCAGATCCACATTTGTGGATTACACTTCATGAAACAATATAGCAGAACAACACCATTTTGTCTTCCATTCTTTAAATAATTTCAGTGACTCTAAATTATTTGGATAAATTTAAATGTTAAAATTGTTTAAATATAAAAAAATAATTCAAAAAATAAATAAAACTGAACGAATCCGACTAACCTAAGTGAGCTATTAAAGAAAATAGATACTCTCTAATTTTTTTAATACTTGAAAAAATATAATATGATCTCTTACCATTAATTTTATAAGTGGGGTCAAATTTAAATATGCGAAAAAATAATAAAAAATGAGAAATCACAATTAATACTATTCAATTTTTTTTTACTGAAAAAGATCCACTCCCGCTATTAAATACCTACGTGCATGTGCTAATATCGCAATTGCAGTTCAAAGTGCAAACAACATGTATATATCATTATTCTAAATATTTGTTTTTTTTTTTAAATAAAAGAAAATGAGAGAGAATTTTTCTGTATTGGTGGTGTACATGCGATTTGCCAGTCTATCTAAGCTAAAGGGGTTTAAGGAATCTTGAGAAGATACAGTTGCCAATACGATCCAAGCTGCGTCATGAGATTCCGCTTGATTAAAGCTTTAACAAGTAAATTAAAGATACAGATTCACTTGCCCAATATCACATTTCACATGCCGCAGTTTTTCCTTCTTTCCCCCCTTCATTTTATATACCAAAGCTAGCCCTAAATAACTAATTAATGGTACTTAATTACTTGTACGTCACATCATGCCAACCTGGCTAACATACACGACAATTAATTGGCCTCCCTTCCATCCCTCCAAAATTATGCCCAAATTCGCTTGCAAAGTAATATTAGAACAAAAAATAGCTTTCATTTCCAAATTTTTTCGAAAATTTAAAAATATATTTAAATTTTTTATTTTTTAAAATTTGAATTTATTAATTTTTCATGTTCACTCTAAAAAAAATCAAACGTAATTTATTTGACTGATATGGATATATAGGTAGTAAAACTTTTAAAATTAGATAAATTAGATCTAAAAATTGTATCTAAATTTAAAAAAAGTTAATAACTTAAATATATTTTTAAATTTTTAAAAACTTAAATGTCTCTATATTAAAAAGGGTGAAAATTCAGGTGAAATTGATTTCACGTGAAGTTGATATCTAAGAGCCGTTAGATGTAAATTTAGTCAAATCAGGTATCAACTTCACGTGAAGTCGACTGCACATGAGTTTCCACCATTAAAAAGTTAAGGATCGATTTATTATTTTTTTAATATTAATTAAACCTATATAATTAATTTGAAATTCATAATAATAATAAAAATACTATTTATACACCAAAATCAGTTACCAATATATTTGTGTATAAATACATATGTAATTTAACTTATTTTCAATGTATATTTATATTCAAACATATATTTTATATTAGTGATTAATTTTGGTGTAGATATAACATTACTCTAATATTAATTATGTCACCAAATAAAATATAATAGATATTTCGTGGTCAACTAACGGTGAGGCGAGGCTCTTCGTCAACTTGACTCCATTTTATTTTCCCACTCATAATCACAATGGTTGCTATTATTAGGTATTATTATTCCTAAGCTACCGACTATAAAAGACGAGGCAGTAGTGATTGAGATTGATAATCAGGGATAATGGCCGGTGCAGGTGCTCCTTTGCCGGTAGCATACCAAGCATGGACGAGTCTAGCAGTACCGGACTGGCTAAACAAAGGGGACAACGCATGGCAGATGGTGTCAGCCACCCTGGTGGGGATACAGAGCATGCCCGGATTAGTCATCTTGTACGGAAGCATAGTCAAGAAGAAATGGGCCGTCAACTCCGCTTTCATGGCCCTCTACGCATTCGCCGCTGTTGTCATATGCTGGGTCACTTGGGCCTACAAGATGTCCTTTGGGGACAAGCTCCTGCCCTTCTGGGGCAAAGCTGGGCCTGCCTTGGGCCAGAAGTTCCTCATCAAGCAGGCCGCGCTCCCCGCAACGCCTCATTACTACAACACGGGGGCTCTGGAGACGGCGGAAATTGAGCCATATTATCCCATGGCCACCATGGTGTGGTTTCAGTGCGTTTTCGCAGCCATCGCTGTGGTCATACTGGCCGGCTCGGTGCTGGCTAGGATGAACTTCAAGGCGTGGATGATGTTCGTGCCGTTATGGTTGACTTTCTCGTACACCATAGGCGCGTTCAGCTTGTGGGGTGGTGGCTTCTTGTTCCAGTGGGGTGTTATGGACTACTCTGGTGGTTACGTCATCCATCTTTCCTCCGGCGTTGCAGGCTTCACTGCCGCTTATTGGGTATATTTAATTTACTATACTCTTCTCCTTTCCTTACCTTATACTGTTACACGCACCCATTTAATTCCTTTTGTCAAACTTTTGACCACTTCACTTCCGTAAATTTAGAAAAATGAGTTATGTTGACAGTTGACTTTTCTGGCATGTAGTTTGCAGAGAAGTTTCTTTTGTGTCTTTTTTGAAAACTCAAAACCAAAAAGTTGTTGCCGCCGTTTATAATTATATCATGAACAGAAACGAATCGTTTGATGGTGTTTGTTTCTCCTCAATATCTCACTTTCTACTAGTACTAATAATATATGAGAGAGAAGAGATATGTATATACGATTACGTGCGTAGTCTGTCTAGCCGATTAATAAATGAGAAATTCTTGGGAAAGAATTTTTACTATTTTTTATGTGCAAGTTTATTGCATATCAAAAATATCTTTTCTATACGTAAAATATGAAAATTTTTTGTAATTTCTTGTTACTAGTTTTTTTTTTTTTACGTAATTTTTTAGATTATGTCATTTGAATTATAATTTATTTATAATTATCAATTAGTTATTATTAATATTTTTAATGATATAAAATTATATGTAATAATGTAGAATTATTACTTTTTTATTAAATATGATTAAATTTTAATAAAAATATTCACATTTTTTATGAATAAAATTGGATGCATGGACACGTGTA
The DNA here is from genome assembly GCF_003086295.3 of Arachis hypogaea. Lineage (NCBI taxonomy): Eukaryota > Viridiplantae > Streptophyta > Magnoliopsida > Fabales > Fabaceae > Arachis > Arachis hypogaea. Next base: position 118,312,290 of record NC_092038.1, read on the forward strand.
GGTTGGGCCAAGGTCGAAGAAGGACAGGGAGAGGTTCCCACCAAACAACGTGCTGCTAACGCTGACAGGGGCGGGGCTGCTGTGGCTGGGGTGGGCAGGGTTCAACGGAGGGGACCCGTACTCGGCCAACATAGACTCATCGATGGCGGTGCTGAACACGAACGTGTGCGCCGCCACCAGCCTCTTAGTGTGGACGTGGCTTGATGTCATATTCTTCAACAAGCCCTCCGTTATTGGAGCCGTTCAGGGCATGATTACTGGCCTCGTTTGCATCACTCCCGTCGCAGGTACGCTATCCACCCCTCAACTCTTTCGATTCTTCCTCTTAGATCTGATATGGTTTCATTTGTTGTTGAATAATAATATATATATAGGTCTGGTTCAAGGATGGGCAGCCATAGTTATGGGAGTTCTATCAGGAAGTGTGCCATGGTACACCATGATGGTATTGGGCAAGAAGCTCACAATCTTCCAAATAGTCGACGACACTCTCGCCGTCTTCCACACCCACGCCGTCGCCGGACTCCTGGGCGGCATCCTCACGGGGTTTCTCGCGGAGCCACGGCTGAGTTCCCTGTTTCTTGCGGTGACCAACTCTAGAGGAGCGGTGTACGGAGGGTCGGCTGGGGGAGTTCAAATCCTGAAGCAATTGGTTGGAGGATTGTTCGTCATTGGATGGAATTTGGTAGCCACCTCCATAATTTGTGTGGTGGTGAAGTTGGTGGTTCCTTTGAGAATGACGGATGAAGAGTTGCTGATTGGTGATGATGCAGTTCACGGAGAAGAAGCTTATGCCTTATGGGGTGACGGAGAGAAACTTAGCCTCTACAAAGATGACACCACCCAGCATGGAATGGCAATGGCTTCCAGTGGTGCCACTCAAGTTGTCTAAGGGACTCAATGATGCATGTGCGGACATGCATATTCCTTACTACAAAAATCCAACACAGGATTCCATTTTCTGTTTATACTTGTGCTGTTGGTAACTTGGTATGTATTATTGTAATATTGTAGTCCTTGTATTTTTGTACCTTTTTTTTTGTAACTATTTATTCTTGTTTTCTAAGGTATATATCCTCAGCTATAAATTAAATGTATGTCATGTCTTTTTATTTTTGAAATCAAGATTCTTCTAGAGAAAAAGATTGCTAAACTGAAAAGGTGGGAATTTTATTACTCTTTAATCAAATAGTAAAATTCACACCTAATTAAATTTTTACTTTTTATTTTATTAATTTTTCCAATTTAGAAGAATTTTTTCAGTTAATGGGCCTCACAAATTCAGATAACAATGTGCAATAATAAGCCCACACCCTAACAATGATGTTAGGTAGTGGACCCTAATTTTTTCTCATGATCTCGCCTAACTCCACCTCTATTTGCTTTTGCCAGAATGTTATTAAGGTCCATACAAAATATTAAATATTGTACCGGTAAAGAAAGGGAAAAATTTTTTTAAAAGGTCCTAGATTCTAGTCTCTTAAAAGAAAAAGAAAAAAAATTGAAGGAAGCCATAGGCAAGAATAATAAAGGTAATGGAGGGATTATATTGTGCAATTCCACATGGACATTTTTATAGCATATAGTATCAGCAAAGCCTATGTGTGCAGAAAATTTAATTTCTAAGCTAGAAGATGAGGTGATATATACTCCATTATTTTTTTCATCCATTTGGTTCCTGTAAGCATTGCCCTATTAACAATCGCCCAAAGAAGAAAAGTGAGCTACAACAAGCTTTTTGTCTACTTAGGATTTTCTGTTCCAAACAAAGTACACACAATGAATAATAAAAGGATTAGCATTACTATTATATTATCAAATCTATCCCTAGTCTTAGCTGCTTCCTTTCTCTTGCTTGTGTCTTCAAAACTTCCAACAGCAGCACACAAACAACGCCAATCCCATCTTTATCCTTGGTTCATTCATTTTTCTCCCGTTGTACTACCACATGGAACACCAGGTTCTCTAGCAACCAACCATTGATTGCCACATCAACCACACTCCAAAGCTACCCACCTATATATATGATTGTGCTTTTTCAGGGTGTGATGGCAAAATGATTTTCTTATCCACAATTCCTTATCCTTAGAACTTTTTAGTGAGTCTTCCCCTTCACCCACCACGGTCTTAGAATTTTCCCTTAATTATTGTTACTAATGCAGTAATGCTGGCTTTTAAAATCTAAAGTGCTTCTTTTACTTTCTTTTTATATGCCTTTGAAAAAAAGAGAGAGAAAAAATAATTATATTGAGGAAGCGCTGTCAAGGGCCAAGTCATGGAACATGAGAATATGTAATCAAATCATTTTTAGTGGAAGCTTCATTTGCGTAGTGTTGTGTGTGCCACAGCTCAGCACTAGGATGAGAATGAAATATATGCCTTTTCACTCACATGGTGCAAACCCATCATCAAATTGTGTTCAAAAGATATAAAAGGGGTATTGTAGTGATGATCAAGATTATTATGAACAAAGTAAAAATCCTAGTTCAGTGGGATTCTCATTCCCTTCCCACCACTCACACAACCATCTACCTCTCAATTCATATATTTATTCTTTGTCATTGGCCAACCGCTATATTCTTTTCATTCTTTTTAGAGAAAACACCACGTCTCATTTATGGAAATTTTTTTTTCAAGAATTTAATTAAAAATGATATTCTCAAATCCTAAAAGGAAGTAATTCTTTTAGATACAAATAAGCAATTATTATTTCTTGCTCAAAATAACTTTCTAATACATTGTTTTTTTTACATTTTTAATATATTGATTATTAATGAATTAAAGTGTAAATATAGAAAAAAATTTGATGTAATATAATTTATCTTTTAAGTTATGTGTATATAAAAAATTTATTAAATTAATTATTTATTTAAATACAAAATATATATAAAAATATATAAAATGACACATATAATATATATTTAAAAATTATGTTACGTGTACACCAAAATCAGTTATTAGTATAAAATATATGTTGAAATATAAATATATATTAAAAATAAATTAAATCACATATATATTTATATATAAATATATTTTAATATATAAATAATATTTTTTATACATAATAATTAATTTTTTACGTATAAATAATATTTTTTATAATTTATAATTTCGGGGCATGTTTGTGGAAAAACAAGTCCTCGTTGCTTCCCTTTTAGGTCCTGTTGCACTTGGATATTGGAATGTGGGTCCCTCAGTTGCACTGAAACATCACTTGATTTTGACATTGCCCTATTATGGCAACAATAAACTTCTCTTCTCCCTTCTCTCTATCAGTGTTTCATGCTCTACTTCTTCGTCCTATATGCTATGCTCAACTCCTAGTATGTTTTTCTTTTCTTTTTTTTTCTTTTTCCCCATCTTCTTCTTCTGCTTGTATCCTATATTCTCATGGCTTCTCAGGCATGTTCTTTTCTAGATACACAAACATGTACTGATGTACATCCTTGTATCTTAGCCTGAAACACATGCATATCATTAACATGTATAGCATGAATACTCATGATGAACACCACTTTATTTTGTTTCCCTTTTGGATGCAGTTGTTTTGTCCTCTAATTTATGCTCTTTTTTTTTTAAATAAATTGAAATCCAACTATATATTATTATTATTTTATTTTGTTGTCATTTCTGTTGGTGAAATTATTTTTCATTTGTGAAAGGCACTCTGAAGAGTTGAAATTTGCTTGGAGACCAAAAAAGCTTATATGTTTCACACAAAATTTATCCGGGATCCTCTGACAATGTTGACAAGTTGGCTCATATTCCTTAGTGTCTTGAAACTCACCTATGCAGTGAAGGAACCTGATATAGAAGGTTTGCTAAAAGATTTACCATCATCATTTTCTAACATACCATATTGCATGAATTTAATGTTGACTCCATATACCATAGCATTATTTACAACTTGAGAAATTTAAGCAACCAGTACATGCGTGAAACATACGTAGGTGAAGCGCTGCTTGATCTTTTGAAGAATCTGAATGATTCCAATAATGGAATACAAGACTGGAACAGTTATATGGTGAGCCCGTGTTTCAGTTGGTCTCATGTCACTTGTAGAAACGGACATGTTGTATCTCTGTAAGTCCATTCATTTTATTATTCACCTTGGTTTTCAATTTCTTAAGGTTTGGGGTAAGAGAAAATTCACTTATAATAAATGTGCAGGGCCCTGGATTCAATTGGATTCTCTGGAACACTTTCTCCCTCAATTCTCAAATTGAAATATCTGGTTACCTTGTAAGTTGTATTCATCCACTTAATCAGATATCCTTTATCTTAAGTAAATTTATCTAGAATTATTAACCCTTTTGATGTTGCAGGGAATTGCAGAACAACAAACTTTCAGGCCCCTTGCCTGATTATATTGCCAACTTGACAACCCTGCAATATCTGAATCTTGCTGGCAATAACTTCATAGGCTCTGTACCAGCTTCATGGGCTCAACTTTCCACTCTCGAACATTTGTAAGACTACACTTCAATTCACCTTTTTAGCCACTCCTTCTATCATTATATGCATGCATGAAACAACTTATGTATGTGGCCATCTTGGACAGGGATCTTTCATCAAATCGTCTCACTGGAACTATCCCATTGCAACTCTTTTCAATTCCAGTGTTCAAGTATGTTTCTGTGCATGTTCTCAAGTATTTTCATAACTATTTCATTTATTGAATATTTTGTTCCATTGTTGCTTTCAGTTTTTCAAATACACAGCTTTATTGTGGTTCTAAGTTGGAGCAGCCATGTGATTCTAAATCCGACCGTCCAGGTTGGTTTCTATGAACGGAAAGTCATTTAACATGTTTTAACTAGCTACCTAACGTTTAACTGTTCCTGCAGCTTCAAAGAAGAAACCAAAACTTGCACAGGCAGTACAGTTTGCAAGTTGTGGTGCATTTGCACTTGTGTGTCTTGGGGCAATCTGCACATACAGATACCATCAAATGCACAAACAAAAAAGTGATGTCTTTGTTGATGTGTCAGGTAATTAGTGTTTTTCCTCTGTTGTTGTAAGCATAATTAACCAAATGATGGACAAAGAAAGCCTTGATAAATTTGACAGGTGAGGATGAAAGCAAGATATCTTTTGGACAACTGAAAAGATTTTCATGGCGAGAACTCCAAGTTGCTACAAAAAGCTTCAGTGAAAGCAATGTAATAGGGCAGGGAGGATTTGGAAAAGTGTACAAAGGTATACTGTCGGATAATACCAAAATCGCCGTGAAACGCCTCACTGATTATCATAATCCCGGCGGAGAGGCCGCATTCGAGAGAGAAGTTCATCTTATCAGTGTTGCAGTTCATAGAAACCTCCTCAGACTAATTGGATTCTGTACAACCTCAACTGAGAGAATCCTAGTATACCCTTTCATGGAGAATCTAAGTGTAGCATATAGACTAAGAGGTAAAAATGATGAGTCTTGCAGTAATTTGTTTACATTTTGATGGAGCAGCATAATAATTTGTGAATGGTATGGCTTGCTTAGATTTGAAAGCAGATGAGAAAGGTTTGGATTGGGGTGCAAGAAAGCGAGTGGCTTTTGGTACAGCACATGGTTTGGAGTATCTGCACGAACAATGCAACCCCAAGATAATACATCGCGATCTGAAGGCAGCAAACATCCTACTAGATGATGAGTTTGAAGCAGTACTTGGGGATTTCGGGCTAGCCAAGCTTGTTGACACAAGAATGACCCATGTTACCACTCAAGTCCGCGGCACAATGGGTCATATAGCCCCTGAATACTTGTCCACTGGAAAATCATCCGAAAAGACTGATGTCTTTGGATATGGCATCACACTTCTTGAACTGGTCACCGGCCAGCGCGCAGTAGACCTCTCTAGGCTTGAAGAAGAGGAGGATGTTCTTCTAATTGATCATGTAACTTTACTATTATTATTTGTTAAGCACTTGATGATATCTGGATGCAGTTTATTTGAGAATTCGTCTTGTGTATGGACAGGTTAAGAAGCTTCTGAAGGAGAACAGGTTGGAGGACATAGTGGATAGAAACTTGGAGAGTTATGATCCGAAAGAAGTGGAGAGAATTCTTCAGGTTGCATTGTTGTGCACACAATGCTACCCTGAGGATCGACCAATCATGTCTGAGGTTGTGAAAATGCTTCAGGGAGTGGGGTTAGCTGATAGATGGGCAGATTGGAAGCAAGTTGAAGATGCAAGGACTCATCAACAATTCTCACAAACCACTCATCAATTTCCTTGGAGTGATGAATCCACCCATGAACAAGAGGCCATTCAGCTTTCCAGGGCAAGATAATCAATTTTGAACCCTTCTTTCTATCATATATAGATTACATCATCTACAAGTATGTACCATAAATAACGTTTTCATTAGCTTTTGTAACATTCCGATAACTCTTGTGCTTCCTAATAGTTGCTCTAGTCTTTTCTTTCTTTTATTTATTTTAAAGGCAAACTGCAAAGTAATCAAAGCCCATGTCCCGTGTTATTAAATATTTTCGGGTCAAAAGATGTTTATACAATCTATACAATCTTCTTGATGTTACTTAGGATTATAACTATTATATCATTATGTGTGTCAACATGATGTGATTGATTGTCAAAGAAAAATCACATTCTACTTTAAAATATTCAATCAGTCTTAATTTTTTTTTCTTTTTGTTGCACCACATAATTTTAGTGCACTCATTGACCACAAAATAGAGATTCTCATAGCTTGGTCTGGAATATGGATCATAGTCATTCATTCTTTCACAGTAATAAGTAATAACAGTATTTTTGTCCTCTATTTCATGAAATTTATCAAACCAATCCTCCTTTTAAATCATTTTGCGAATAACGGCTTCACGTAAAATTTTTATCTACGGATAATTGGATTAGTGAACCTTTTTTTTGCCCATTCCATAAGCTACAATTAAATATCAATATAATAATAAATAAATAACGATGTTTTAGGTGAGTATGAAGAGATTATACCATTTGAGTTATAGTTCATTAGCATCATATTGGTTCTTTTAAATAATGTGATATTATGTGATTAGATATATGTTTAAAATTATTTTACACTGATAGTGCATAAAAATTAAATTTATAAATAAATAAATATAAGTTTTGTAATTAATATGTTTACTTAAATTGTTTAATATACCACATTTTAAATTTTTAACTAGTATTTCAAAAATATTCTTTTTATTCGGCCTATTGCAAAAACTCTTCATGGAAGTTCAGTACTTAGATCCATAATAAAGAGTTCAGATTTCGGAAATATTGGCCCAATATTCAAAATATTAAATGGGCCATAACCCATGATGGAGTAACTTGTTATGGACCGTTGATCATCTTATTATAACAATTTAAATATTTAAAAAGAGTGGCTGGGGCATGTGTAGTGGCAAAGCTGTTTGCCTCAAACACAGCCACACAGTGGTAGTAGTTGCTAGGTTTGTATGACAAAAAAAAAAAAAAATTTAGAAAGAAAGTCCAGTCCAAAAATAAAACATTTAAAAAGAAAGTGATTAATAATTTAATATCTATCCTAGCACTAGCAGGCAGGTTGGAGTGTTGGAGTAAGTAGAAGAAATAGACAGCACAGGCGAGGGGACTGGGTGGTCCATTGGTCGGTGGCAATGTGGCATACTAATACTGGCAACCCCCTTCCTACGCTTTTCTTTCACTTAAAAAAAAATCGTTTCAAAATGGGTGACAAATGAAGGAATTATGTTCACTCGTTGTGCCATCATAACACAACTGTGCTGAATTTGAACAATTCATTTTCATTGTAACCTTTTTTTTTATTTACCAGTTCCATAGCATTACCACATATATATCTTGTGACATCACGTCTTTCTTGCTTTAAAAAACAAAGCATGATTTAAATTAAATTCTTCTCCATAATGCTAATGGGGCTCCATTTGGCACCGGCAAATGATACATGATCACTCATATTATATATCCCCCTTCATTTTAGCATCATCACAAACAATATAACAAGACTATCATATATCATCACGCTTTGGTACACATAGCATTCATTGATATTCTAATTAATTTAGAATTTCATTCAATTCTAAAATTTTAAATTTTAAGTTTAATTTTGCTAAAGAATTATTACAACGTAATTTTTTAAATCAAAATTCGAGTTAATAAAAATATTGATAAACAACTTTGGATTTATTCTATAATCTAACGGTTTAAAATAAAATGCTTTTTAGAGAAAAATTTATTTAAAAGATTTTAAAACAAAATCTGGAGAAATAGAAGCTATGGTCCCTGCTATATCTTCGATCTTATTCCTCTTTCATTTTCATAAATATGCCTTTTTTGTGGTTTTCATAAATATGCCTTTGATAATTGATATCTTTTATTATTATTATTATTATTATTATTATTATTATTATTGGAACACATAAGTAGCCATTGCGCCTGTTCTAAAAAAGAAACGTTAGGACATGGATATTTTCATTCTCTTGTCTGTGTTTTAATTTAAATGAGAGATAAATCATAGAAATAAGTATTTTGATGACCAATAATTTTTTTATAATATTTAATTCTAAATTACTTAAAATATAATAGAGAATGTAAATAAAAAAATTAAAAATATATGTCTAATTATCTTTATATAAATTAATAGTTAAGAATTATTAGATAATAATTTAATTAAATATATTAAATTATTTAATAATTTAATAAAAATAATTATATTTAAATTTCTACCTAAAAAAAACGGGTAAAAATTAAGGATTATGTACAGAATAAATAAAATTAACACAATTCAAAACCCACGATAAAATTAAATTAAATGTATACAAAATGAAACCTAGACGGAAATGTAAACATCATTAACAATACAACCATGCTACATGTCATGGTTGGCTTCTAGCTCTAAATTGTAAACCACGCAAAGTTGTCACTTGCTTGTTCATTTCAATGCTTTCGACTTTCTTTTGAATCATCTCAGGACCGAAAAGCCATTTTTTTAAGTAATCCAACAAAGTGCCTCTTTGTTTTAACTTTTGATCACTTTATACGCAATGGTAATATTGTAATAATGTATGTTAGTATGTCGGTAAAACATTTATGAAGTGGTTTTCAACCTCACATGAAAGTTACGTACTCCCATATTTAAGATTATTTACTTTATAATTTTACTTTCTTTTCAATTAATTAAACTAAAAATTTAACCAAATAGGGAGAAGAAACGTGTAGTTGGAAATCTGAGAGGGCACAATGTTAGGGGCAGACAGAAGAGAAGAAATTCAAGTAGTTGTTAGGCACTTGTAAATCATGCCACGAGTTTTGGGGGGAGTGGGTCAAACTTTGCTTGGGGGATCTCTCAAAATTCATTGTCGTGTTAGTTCAAGCTTGTGACGATATAAATGGTTTTATGTTCCCATCATTATCCAACAATTCTTGCTTCTTACGCCTCATTTCTTTGGGATAGGCAAGGGACGAAATCAATATTTAGTTATTCACAAAGAATGTGCAAATTTTAATTTGTGCTCTCTCATATCATATTGTGAAAGAGGATTGTATTAAGATTTTGTTAATAACTATCATTTATTTAAGATTATTAAAGTTGATATTTCTAGAATTTTTCCTCTGTATTTATATTATAAAAATTTTAAAAAATATATAGGAGCATACATTCATATGATCATTACTTACATGAAGATGACTTATTAAATAATTTGAAATATTTAATTAAACTTATTAGCATAATAGGTGTAGATATTTTTTATTTTTCTTAAAAAAGATAAACTACCAAAACTGCTATCAATTTTTTTCAAACGCCAACAAAAATATTTTCCACTTTTAATAACGATAAAAATACCTTTGAAATATTATAAAGCGTGATAAAAATAACCAAAAAAATATTATTTTTTATAAATGAGAATCGATTTTTGTGTTTGACAAATTATTTATGTATTTATCCAAAATTTTGTAGAAATATTTAAATAATTATTTAGAAACTACATAAAAAAATAGATCAAATTCGATATCTAGAATATTTTTTCTTTTCTTTTTAGTCATTTTTCTAGTTATACTTAAAAAAGTTGTATCAAAATTTATTTTCTAAAATATTTTTTAAGAATATATTTAATGTTGAGTATTTTCTTGCGGTTTTAAATATCTAAAAAATACTTTTGTTATTAATAAAAATAAAATATATTTTTTTCAGTGTGTTAAAAAATAAGAAAAAATTTTGATCAGTCATCCTACATAAAAATATATAAAGTATTTGTTATGGTGCTTATATATAATTGTCTAATTTATTAAAAAAGATAAAAATTAATATTTAATTTAAAAAATATAAAAATAAATTATTTTTAAATAATAAATAAGTTCAGCAAATTTAGCACCAAACTCAGACACCAAAATATTTGCCAATATATAAAAACCATTTCCGTACATATGATATATAGTTTTTGACTGTTGACCATTGTAGTCAACAGTTGGTGGCCTATTGGCCGTTAGGGTCTGCTGTTATGCAACTTTCATCAGGTAGTGGTGTGGCTTTATCCAATGGCTAGGATTCTACATACGTACTTACGTAGTACAATGCCCGTATTCCCTATTCCCTATTCCCTATTAATTTAGTTGTGCGTTGTGGTGTCATTATCTGGTTATCGTCTTATTATTATGATTAGCATTTGTTTAATCCCATTAAAACCAGTCCAAGTGCGTGATGCAATCAAATTTGAAAAGAACAAATCCATAATGAAGGAAAAAGAAAAAGGATAAGATAATGTATGTGCAGAATATTGCTTTTCTTTAATTGAAAGATGAAAAAAAGGGGCAAGTTGAAGATTAAGAATGGCGCATTACGACTTTTCCCTTGACTACTATATTGTATGGAATAATCTTTGTAACTCGTAAGAGTCATCATACATAAAAATAGTTTTAAATGTATAATACTTGGTAGTGAAATAATATAAAGTTAAAACCTCTACCATGTAAGCTTTGTTTCCTACTTTCCTATGCGTGTTTTAGATCAAGAAAAGAAAAGAGTAATGCTGCATTCAATTTAGCACCAATTTAAACGTGGGGGGAAAAAAAATTCAAAGAACCTTTCAAAAAAAAATCCAAAGAACTTCCATTAACTTATGGTCCCTTTTATAGTTTTAATGCATATTATGTGTGTTTATCAAAGTTGTATTTCTCTCCGGCAATCGAAATATTGAAAAAAAAAATTATACGAAATTAATAGTAAAAATTTATTAGAGTATAATTTAATTATATATATAAAATATTTAATAATTTTTAACTAATAATTTTATATAAAAATAACTATACATGAACTTTTATTATAAAATAATTAAGGGTATATTTAGTGTGTTTTTTATTTCTATTTTACTTTCAGTATTTTTAATTATTAAAATTAGAAGAAAATAAAAAACGCAAATAAAAAAGAATTGTTATTCAAAGTTTATCAAAGAAAGGGTAATACACGGAATTTCCTCATTAAAGGGGGCAGACCCCACAAGCCGGCCACCAAGAGCCGCGTATGGATATAAATAGAGGAAATGGTGACTAAGTAGGCAGTGGTGTTTGCATTGGGAACCGGGAAGTGAATATGCAACAAGAAGAAGAAGAGAAGAAGATGAAGGTGAAGAAGGGATGGGTGACAGTTCAAGTGGGTTGGGAGGAAGAAGAAGAACAAGAACGAGAATTGGAGAGATTCAACATCCCCATATGGTACCTCTATCATCCTCTTCTTGAGGGCCTTCTTCAGAGAGCATACGACGTTTATGGCTACCACACCCACGGCCCCCTCAAGCTCCCTTGTTCCGTCGATGACTTCCTTCATCTCCGCTGGCGAATCCACAAGGAGTCCCTTCCTCTCCACCATCATTTCCTTCACTCTTGCTAGCTAATTAAACTAATCAAGGCTTTTTCTTCCTTTAATTGTAAATTAATACTTCAAATAAATCACTTGATTACTGCGCCGTGTGATTCTCTTCTTTTTTGTATGAAACACACGCTTCTGAATAGCAATTGGAAATGGAATAATATATAATATATCTCCTTTAATTTACAGCTTTATTTCATCTTCAACTCAACTTCATCATCACGTTCATGCTCCTTTTTCTCTCTCTTTTTTTTTGTACAAATATTGTCCTGCAAATTCCAACCAAAATTCTGATAGTAGATTAAAAAATGGTCCGAAGGAATATTTCTTTTATAGACTTATGGGGTAAAGGTTAATTAGTCAAAACCAACCTGAATTGCTTGTGAGCTTTATCTATCTATACTTCTATAGCGTCAATGCTCTGATTTTCATCGTTAGTTTAACAAAGATTTTATTTATCTGATGTGAAATTGTCCGAATTATTTTTAAGATATGCTGCTAATGGTGAAGTTATTTCGGACTAGCAGAGAGAGAGTAATCACTTGTACACTAATTAAGAAATTCAAAATTCATCATTTAATTACAAAATTCTTTAATATTGTGCATAATGCATATTATGTTAAAAATGTGCGAACAGTATCAATATATTGAGACAACAAACTGGATATTATCACCCTATTTTAATAGTGCTATTTTTTTATGAATTCATCCAAACATGTAATATAATGTTAGTTATACACCATTAGAGTTACTAAAATTAATTATTAGTATAAAAATGTTAAAATATAAAATATATAATTAAAATAATTAAATAATATATATTTATAAACAAATAGATTATAATTAATTTTAATATATACATAATATTTTTATATTAAAAAATAAAAATAACAATATCATTTCTCTAATAATAATAATAATAATAATAATAATAATAATAATAATATATATTATTATTATTATTATTATTATTATTATTATTATTATTATTATTATTATTATTATTATTATTATTATTATTATTATTATTATCTGAGAGTCAAACATAATTAATTGCCCATGCAAAACTGCTTGAATTTTTAAGTAGTAATAAGCTTAGTAACTACCACAATAACATACTCAAAAGATTTTTGAGTTTATTATAAAAAAAAACAGACATGTTAATCATAACGACTCAATTTTTAACACGTCATGATCAATATTAATAATTAGGTGAACTTTATACTAAATATATAGGGTTAACCACCAAAAACGTCTCCGAATTATTCAAACGCCGACAAAAATACATTCGAATTTTACTATCGACAAAAATGCCTTCAAATAATTTAAAAACATAATAATAATATCCAATAGTAAATATATATTTTCAAAAAATACCTTAGAAATTGAATTTTGATGCAATTTTTTGTAAGCATGATTATAAAAATAATATATTATGATACATAAAAATTGGTGATTTTTTGTTAAGTATATAATTTTTTATAATTATTTTTGTTAGCAACCAATAATACCTTTAAAAAATCACAAAATAATATATACTTAACAAAAAATCACCAAATTTTAAGAATAATGATATCTCATTTTTTTAATTATTCTTGCAAAAAATTGAATCAAAATTCAATCTCTAATGTATTTTTTGAGAAATACATATTTAATGTTAATTTTTTGCAAGAATATCTAATATTAAATATGTATTTCTCAAAAAATATACTAGAGATTGAGTTTTGATATATTCTTTTGTAAGTATGATTAAAAAAATGAGATATTAGTATCCTTAAAATTTGATGATTTTTCGTTGAGTATATATTTTTTTGTAATTTTTTTGTTAACAACTAATAATACTTTTAAAAAATCACAAAAAAATATATACTTAGAAAAAAATTATCAAATTTTAAGAATAATAATATCTCATTTTTTTAATTATTCTTGTAAGAAATTATATCAAAATTCAATCTCTAAAATATTTTTTGAAAATATATATTTACTGTTAGGTATTGTTGTTATGTTTTTAAATTATTTAAAGGTATTTTTGTCGATAGTAAAATTCGGGTGCATTTCCGTCGGCGTTTGAATAATTCGGGAGTGTTTTTTGTGGTTAACCCATATATACATATATATATATATACATATATATATACATATATACATATATATATATATATATATATATATATATATATATATATATATATGAGTCTATAGCGCTAATTGAGATCACATGTTAGATAAATATAATGGAATAGGTAATAGTTAATACATAATATCTATATGAATAATAACAAATACAAAAAGCATAATAATATCATACATATATATCTTGTAATATTATAATTAGTCTAAACTTTACCTCGCGTCATAAAGCAAATGTTAATCAAAGGCTACGACAGTTCTAAGCTCATACATATATAATATATAGAAAGAATAGTATAATCTAGAAGCCTGATTAAGGATATAACTCAAAAACAGAATTTAAAAAAAGCGCAAACGTACTAATGAAGCTACTATCTTAAAGCACAAGAAACAGATGTGATATAACAAAAGATAAGAAGTGTAATATCATAATAATCTAGCTACGACTCGCGGAGTTTAAGCCGACTAGTCATATATATCGACCAACAGAAACCTGGCAGTAAAAACAGTTTATACAAGTTTTGTTCTCTCTCAAATACAAGCCTCTAAGCAAAGTAAAATAAAAAGTGAGAGATATCTACAAAATAAATAAAAAAGACTCCAAAAAGGTATTCGGATCCTCCACTTTTGTCACCATCCAAGCGACTTACCGAGGTGGATTGCGACCTGCATCTGAAAAAAGTAACAGAAAATGGTATGAGAATTGGAAGTTTTCAATATGGTAACAGTGTCCATTGATGTAGGATATAAGACCCCGGGACGCCAAAGGCAATCATAAGCTCCATATCCATCACAATATCTCATTTTAACGCATACTAAAACCATAAAGTGTGTATATATATATATGTATATTTTATCATAAAATAAACAGGGTACTCTATCTTAAGGGATTTCTATTCTAATCAAATATCGCTGTCCCACAGCTTTTACCAACTGATCCTCCATGCGATCCCATCGTCACCGCCTTCCGAACCTCCTCAATCCCAGTAGAAATCACAAATAATTACAATGCAAGTAAATCACAAGTAAAAGCATATGAGGCAAGTAGATCAAGTAAGCAAATAGGCATGTTATTTGATGAGCGGATATTTTATACGCTTTTTGGGGGTAATTTCATGTAGATTTTAGTATGTTTTAGTTAGTTTTTAGTATAATTTTATTAGTTTTTAGGCAAAATTCATATTTATGGACTTTACTATAAGTTTGTGTGTTTTTCTGTAATTTCAGGTATTTTCTGGCTGAAATTGAGGGAGCTGAGCAAAAATCTGATTTAGGCTGAAAAAGGACTGCTGATGTTGTTGGATTCTGACCTCCATGCACTCGGAATGAATTTTTTGGAGCTACAAGAGTGCAATTGGTGCGCTCTTAATTGGGTTAGAAAGTAGACATCCAGGGCTTTCCAACAATATATAATAGTCCATACTTTGCGCGAAGATAGATGACGTAAACTGGAGTTCAACGCCAGTTCCATGTTGTAGTTTGGCGTTCCGCGCCAGAAACAGGTTGCAAGTTGGAGTTCAACGCCAGAAACAGGTTAGGCACATGAGAAGCTTAAGTCTCAGCCCCAGCACACACCAAGTGGGTCCCAGAAGTGGATTTCTGAACTATCCATCCTAGTTTACTCATTTTCTGTAAACCTAGGTTACTAGTTTAGTATTTAAACAACTTTTAGAGATTTATTTTGTATCTCATGACATTTTTACATCTGAACTTTATACCTTTTGATAGCATGAGTCTCTAAACTCCGTTGTTGGGGGTGAGGAGCTCTGCAGTGTCTCGATGAATTAATACAATTATTTCTGTTTTCCATTTAAACATGCTTGTTCCTATCTAAGATGTTCATTCGCGCTTCATTATGAAGAAGGTGATGATCCGTGACACTCATCACCTTCCTCAATCCATGAACGTGTGCCTGACAACCACCTCCATTCAACATTAGATTGAATGAGTATCTATTAGATTCCTTAATTAGAATCTTCGTGGTATAAGCTAGAATTGTTGGCGGCATTCATGAGGATTCGGAAAGTCTAAACCTTGTCTGTGGTATTCCGAGTAGGATTCTGGGATTGGATGACTGTGACGAGCTTCAAACTCGCAAGTGTTGGGCGTGGTGACAGACGCAAAAGGATCAATGGATCCTATTCCGATATGATCGAGAACCAACAGATGATTAGCCGTGCTGTGACAGAGCATTTGGACCATTTTCACTGAGAGGATGGGAGGTAGCCATTGACAATAGTGACACCCTACATACAGCTTGCCATGGAAGGAGCCTTGCATTTATGAAAGTGAGAAAGCATTATGCTACAGGAATTTAGAAGACAAAGCATCTCCAAAACTCCAACATATTCTCCATTATTGAGTAACAATTATTTATTCCAAACACTTTCACTTTTTACAATTAAATTCAAAGAACCTTATTGGCATCCTGACTAAGATTAATAAGATAACCATAGCTTGCTTCATACCAACAATCTCCGTGGGATCGACCCTTACTCACGTAAGGTATTACTTGGACGACCCAGTGCACTTGCTGGTTAGTTGTGCGTATTGCAAAAGTGTGATTGTAATTTTGTGCACCAAGTTTTTGGCGCCGTTGCCGGGGATTGTTTGAGTTTGAACAACTGATGGGTGAATCTTGTTGCTTAGATTAGGAAAATTTTATCTTTTTTTACTAGAATTGCATCTTTTATTATCCCTTCTAAATTTTTTTTTCAAAATATTAGTTTTCAAAAAAAATTTATTTTTATTTATTATAAATACCTCTTTAAAACACGTTACATTTATGGCTCAATTGGCTAGAGCGTTGGTTTATGTTCTTGGTAATTGGGTATCTTCTTTTTAAAATCTTTTTCAAAAATAATTTTTCTTTGATTGAATCTTGTGCCAAACTTTAAGTTTGGTATTTTCTTGTTAATTTTCTTTAATTTTCGAAAATTTATTTTGGTTTTCTAAAAATTTTAAGTTTGGTGTTCTTTCTTTTGTTCTTGTTGTTCTTGTGATTCTTCAAGGTGTTCTTGAGTCTTCCTTGTGTTTTGATCTTAAAATTTTTAGGTTTGGTGTTCCTTGGTGTTTTTCCTCCAAAATTTTCGAAAACAAGGAGCATTAGATCTAAAAATTTTAAGTCTTGTGTCTTTTGTGTATTTTTCTCTTTCATCATAAAATTCAAAATTCAAAATATATATATATATATCTTTTCTAACTATTTTTAAGCCATATTTTTGAATTTTTTATATAAAAATTCAAACTTCAATTTCAAAATTTTTCAAATCTTATCCTTTTAAGATTTTTTTAAAAAAAATTATATCTTTTTCGAAAATATCCTAACCAGTTTCTCTCTCCTCACTTTTTCGAAAATCTTCATAAAATATTTTTAAACTCCTTTTTTATTTTATTTTTATTTTTATTTATTTTTAATTTTATTGTCGTCTTTATTTTATTTTATTTTATTATTATTATTTCGAAATTTTTATATATAATAAAATAAATAAAATAAATTCACATCATCTCCCTTTCTCCATTTTGGACTTAAGTGGAAATGAACAGTCCAGAAGGACTCTGGGGTCTTATGCTAACCCCACTACTGCTTCATATGGGAGTAGTATATGTATACCCTCCATTGGAGTTAGTAGTTTTGAGTTGAACCCTCAACTCATTATCATGGTGCAGCAAAGTTGTCAGTATTCTGGTCTTCCACAGGAAGAACCTACAGAGTTTCTGGCACAGTTTTTACAAATTGCTGACACAGTACATGATAAAGAAGTAGATCAGGATGTCTATAAATTGTTACTGTTTCTATTTGTTGTAAAAGACCAAGCTAAGAGGTGGTTAAATAACCAACCTAAGGACAGCATAAAGACATGGAAACAGCTGTCAGAAAAATTCCTAAATCACTATTTTCCTCCAAAACGGATGACACAGCTAAGCCTGAACATCCAAGGCTTCAAACAAGGAGATAATTAATCCCTTTATGATGCTTGGGAGAGATACAGAGAGATGCTGAGAAAATGCCCCTTTGAAATGTTTTCAGAGTGGGTGCAGTTAGACATCTTCTATTATGGGCTTACAGAAAGAGCTCATATTTCTTTAGACCACTCAGCTGGTGGATCTATACACATGAGAAAGACAATAGAAGAAGCTCAAGAGCTTATTGATACAGTTGCCAGAAATTAGCATCTGTACCTAAGCAGTGAACCTTCCATCAACGAAGAGGCTAAAACAATAACTGCTGAACTCAGTCCTACAGAACAAGTTACTAAATTCAATCAGCAACTGGATTTTCTAACAAAATAGCTAGCTGAATTCAAGGAGATACTACAAGAAACAAGAATGGCTAATATAAATATGGAAATATAGTTGAAGCAAACAGAACAGCAGTTATCAAAACAAATAACAGAAGAGTGCCAAGCAGTTCAATTAAGAAGTGGAAAAACATTAAATACCTCACTTCAAAGCAACAGGAAGCCAAGAAATGAACAGACTGCTACCCAAAATCCCTCTGAGGACAGTCAGAGCCCAGAGAGGAATAATTCTGGTGCTCAAACGCCAGAAAATGGGTGGGAAGCTGGCGTTGAACGCCCAACCCATGCTCAGTCCTGGCGTTCAATGCTAGAAACAAGCAAGGAATTGGCGTTGAACACCCAAAGAAAGCACAGTTCTGGCGTTCAGACGCCAGAAACAGGTAAGGAGTTGGCGTCTAACGCCACTCCAGCTTCCACCCCTGGCATTCAAATGCCAGTGGGAGATCAGACACATACAAGTGCTGATAGCAACTCCTCTAAAAAGGCTTCTCAACCCACATCTGTAGGTAATAAACCTACAGCAACTAAGGTTGATGAATACAAAGCCAAAATGCCTTATCCTCAGAAACTCTGCCAAGCGAAACAGGATAAGCAATTTGCCCGCTTTGTAGACTATCTCAGGACTCTTGAAATAAAGATTCCGTTTGCAGAGGCACTTGAGCAAATACCCTCTTATGCTAGGTTCATGAAAGAAATCTTAAGTCATAAGAAGGATTGGAGAGAAACTGAAACAGTTTACCTCACTGAAGAATGCAATGTAGTCATTCTGAAAAGCTTACCTGAGAAGATTAAAGATCCCGAAAGCTTTATGATACCATGCACATTAGAAGGTACTTGTACCAAGCAAGCTTTATGTGATCTTGGGGCAAGTATCAACCTCATACCTGCATCTACTATCAAAAAGCTTGGGTTGACTGACGAAGTCAAACCAACCCGGATATGTTTCCAACTTGCTGATGGTTCCATTAAACACCCATCAGGCGTGATTGAAGATATGATTGGCAAGGTTGGGCCATTTGCCTTTCCCACTGACTTTGTGGTGCTGGAAATGGAGGAGCACAAGAGTGCAACTCTCATTCTAGGAAGACCGTTCCTAGCAACTGGCCGAACCTTTATTGACGTCCAAAAAGGGGAAGTGACCCTGAGAGTCAATAAGGACGAATTTAAGTTGAATGTTGTCAAAGCTATGCAGCATCCAGACACCCAAAATAACTGCATGAGCATTGATATTATTGACTCTCTGGTAAAAGAGGTCAATATGACTGAGAGTCTCGAATCAGAGCTAGAGAATATCTTTAAAGATACTCAGCCTGATCTAGAGGAACCAGAGAGAATAATAGAACCTCTGAAAATCCCTCAGGAAGAGGAGAAACCTTCTAAACCCGAGCTCAAACCATTACCATCATCCCTGAAATACGCATTTTTGGGAGAAGGTGACACTTTTCCTGTAATCATAAGCTCTACCTTAGAGTCACAGGAAGAGGAAGCACTAATTCAAGTGCTAAGGACACATAAGACAGCTCTTGGGTGGTCCATCAATGATCTTAAGGGCATTAGCCCAGCCAGATGCATGCACAAGATCCTATTGGAGGATGATGTTAAGCCAGTGGTTCAACCACAGAGGCGATTGAATCCATCCATGAAGGAGGTGGTGCAGAAGGAGGTCACTAAATTACTAGAGGCTGGGATTATTTATCCTATTTCTGATAGCCCCTGGGTAAGCCCTCTCCAAGTCATCCCTAAGAAGGGTGGCATGACAGTGGTTCATAATGAAAAAAATGAACTTGTTCCTATAAGAACAGTTACAGGGTGGCGTATGTGTATTGATTACAGAAGGCTCAATACAGTTACCAGAAAGGATCATTTTCCTTTACCATTCATAGACCAGATGCTAGAAAGACTAGTGGGTCATGAATACTAATGCTTCCTGGATGGATATTCAGGTTATAATCAAATTGAAGTAGATCCTCAGGATAAAGAGAAAACAGTATTCACATGCCCATCTGGAGTATTTGCATACAGAAGGATGCCATTTGGTCTGTGCAATGCACCTGCAACCTTTCAAAGGTGCATGCTCTCTATTTTCTCTGATATGGTGGAAACATTTCTGGAAGTCTTCATGGATGACTTTTCAGTATTTGGAGACTCATTCAGCTCCTGTCTTAACCATCTAGCACTTATTCTAAAGAGGTGCCAAGAGACTAACCTGGTTTTAAACTGGAAAAAATGTCACTTTATGGTGACTGAAGGAATTGTCCTTGGGCACAAATTTTCGAATAAGGGAATAGAGGTGGATCAAGCGAAGGTAGAGATAATTGAAAAATTATCACCACCTGCCAATGTTAAGGCAATCAGAAGCTTTCTGGGGCATGCAGTATTCTATAGGAGGTTTATAAAAGATTTTTCAAAAATTGCCAAACCTTTGAGTAATCTGCTAGCTGCTGACACGCCATTTATCTTTGATAAGGAGTGTCTGAAGGCGTTTGAGACTCTGAAAGCTAAGCTGGTCACCGCACCAATCATCTCTGTACCAGATTGGACATTACCATTTGAACTGATGTGTGATGCCAGTGACCATGCCATTGGTGCAGTGTTGGGACAAAGGCATGACAAGCTTCTGCACGTTATTTACTATGCCAGTCGTGTTTTAAATGGCGCACAGAAGAACTACACAACCACAGAAAAAGAGTTACTTGCAGTGGTTTACGCCATTGACAAGTTCAGATCTTATTTAGTAGGATCAAAAGTGACTGTGTACACTGACCATGCTGCTCTTAAATATCTACTCACAAAGCAGGATTCAAAACCCAGACTCATCAGATGGGTGTTTCTTCTGCAGGAGTTTGATATAAAAATAAGAGACAGAAAAGGGACAGAGAACCAAGTAGCAGATCATCTGTCCCGAATAGAACCAGTAGAAGGGGCGTCCCTCCTTCTTACTGAAATCTCTGAAAACTTTCTGGATGAGCACCTCTTTGCCATCCAGGAAGTGCCATGGTTTGCAGACATTGCAAACTACAAGGCAGTGAGATTCATACGCAAAGAGTACAGTAGGCAGCAAACAAAGAAATTGATCACGGATGCAAAGTACTATCTTTGGGATGAACCATATCTCTTCAAGAGATGTGCAGACGAAGTAATCCGTAGATGTGTGCCTAAAGAAGAAGCACAGAAGATCCTCTGGCACTGCCATGGATCACAGTATGGGGGACATTTTGGAAGTGAGCGAACAGCTACAAGAGTACTCCAATGTGGCTTCTACTGACCTACTCTCTATAAAGACTCCCGAGTGTTTGTACTTAATTATGACAATTGCCAAAGATTTGGCAATCTGCCTCACAGTTATGCCATGCCTCAACAAGGGATCTTGGAGATTGAGTTGTTTGATGTATGGGGTATTGACTTCATGGGACCTTTCCTACCATCATACTCAAACACTTATATTCTGGTGGCAGTGGATTATGTATCCAAATGTGTGGAAGCTATTGCAACACCCACTAACGATACTAAGACAGTGCTAAAATTCCTCCAGAAATACATCTTCAGCAGATTTGGTATCCCTAGAGTACTAATCAGTGATGGGCGCACTCATTTCTGCAATAAACAGCTTTACTCTGCTTTGGTTCGATATGGAGCTAGCCACAGGGTAGCTGCTCCATATCATCCACAGACAAATGGACAAGCTGAAGTCTCTAATAGAGAACTTAAAAGAATCCTGGAATGGACTGTGATTAACGGTAGAAAGGATTGGGCAAGAAGCTTGGATGATGCTCTATGGGCATACAGAACAGCATTCAAGACACCTATAGGAACTTCTCCATACCAGGTGGTGTATGAAAAAGCCTGTCACTTACCAATGGAACTAGAACATAAGGCCTATTGGGCAACCAGATTCCTAAACCTTGATGCCAAGTTAGTTGGATAAAAACGATTGCTTCAGTTAAATGAGCTAGAGGAATTCAGACTCAATGCTTTCGAAAATACAAAAATTTACAAAGAAAAAGCAAAAAGATGGCATGATAAGAAACTGTCATCTAGAGTCTTTGAGCCAGGGCAGAAAGTTCTGCTATTTAATTCTAGGCTCAGATTATTCCCTGGGAAATTGAAATCCCGGTGGAGAGGTCCATATGTGATTACAAGTGTGTCATCATATGGATATGTGGAGCTTCAAGATAATGATTCTAACAAAAAGTTCATTGTTAATGGACAGAGAGTCAAACATTATCTTGAAAGCAATTTTGAGCAAGAATGCTCAAAATTGAGACTTGATTAAAGCTTAGTAATAGTCCAGCTAAAGACAATAAAAAAGCGCTTGCTGGGAGGCAACCCAGCCATTTACAAAGCTTATTTGTTAATTAATTGATTTTTACAGGTTTATGTCAATTATCTTCAAGGTAAAATAGCAATTGCTTGAATTCACAGAGTTATAGAAGGATTCAGAGGATAAAACAGCAAAAAGGAAGCTCACTGGTGCGAAAAAGCCAGTAAGAGCTGTCTTGGGCGTTGAACGCCCAAAAGAAGCATCCACTGGGCGTTCAACGCCAGTAAGGATAGCCATCTGGGCGTTAAACGCCAGAAAGAAGCATCTTATGGGCGTTGAACGCCAGAAAGAAGCACCTTCTGGGCGTTTAATGCCAGATTTATAGCGTCCTGGGCGTTCAGAAAAACGCCCAGTGACAAAGGAGTTCCTGGCGTTCAACGCCAGCTAGAAGCAACAGCTGGGCGTTGAACGCCCAGGAGAAGCTGCAAATGGGCGTTAAACGCCCAAAACATGCAGCGTTTGGGCATTTAACGCTAGGATTGTGGGGAAGAGGTAATTTCGTTTTTAATTCACATTTTTCTAAATTTTTATATTCCAATTCATGATTTCTTGCATAAACATGTTACAAACTCTCATCCTTCAATTCCAAAAATTTTAATCCTAATTTCTAAAATCTTTTTTTCAAAAATATCAAATGTATCTTAATTCATAAACACAAATCCTTTTCAAATCCCATCCAACTCCTTTTCAAATTTTTTTAAAAACTCAATTATCTTTTAAAATCTTTTTCAAAATAAAAATTCAGATTTATCTTTTTCAAATATCATTCACAACTTTTTTAATTTTAAATTATATCTTTTTCTTATCATATTTATCTTTTTAAAATCATATCTTCTATTTTATCTTTCTTCAAAATTTTCGAAAACCCACCCCCTCCCTTTAAATTCACATTCGGTCTCCCCTCTTCTCAACAAATTGAAAACAAGCTCTCCTTCTATCCTTCTCCTTTCTTTTCTTTTGCTTGAGGACAAGCAAACCTCTAAGTTTGGTGTGTTTATCCGTGATCACTAAACCATACCCACTAAGATCATGACTGCTAAAGGAAAACAACCCACTCCAAGAGGCAAGAAAGAGAGTATTCCAAAACCACTTTGGAATCAAGAAAAGTTCTTAACCAAAGAACATTCAGACCATTACTACAAAATAATGGGTCTAAGGTCAGTGATGCCAGAAGTCAAATTTGATCTGAAAGAAGATGAATATTCGGAGATCCAAGAGCAAATTCAAAACAGGAGCTGGAAAATCCTAGCTAATCCTGAGACAAAGGTGGGAAGAAATATGGTTCAGGAATTCTACGCTAATCTGTGGCAAACAGACAGGCAGGGAATATCTGGAACTGCTCTCTATGACTATCGGACCTTGGTTAGAGGAAAGATTGTTCACATCCACCCTGATAAAATCAGGGAGATCTTTAAGCTACCCCAGCTGAAAGATGACCCAGACTCCTTTAATAGGAGAATGATGAGAACAAATAAAGGCCTGGACAAGATTCTAGAGGACATATGCCTCCCTGGAGCCAGGTGGACCACCAGCACCAAGGGCGTCCCAAATCAACTCAAAAGAGAATATCTCAAACCAGTCGCCAGAGGCTGGCTGGACTTCATTGGGTGTTCTATACTGCCCACTAGCAACCGCTCTGAGGTCACTGTTAAAAGAGCAGTGATGATCCACTGCATTATGTTAGGAAGAGAAGTCGAAGTTCATCAGTTGATTTCATGTGAACTTTACATAATTACAAACAAAAACTCCAAAGATACCAAATTGGCTTATCCTAGCTTAATATCTATGCTATGTAAAGACGCTGGAGTGAAGATGGGAACAACTGAGTGTATCTCAGTTGAGTGACCAATCACCAAAACATCAAAGGAAAAACAGCAAGGGCAGGACGAACCCATCAAGAGGAGAGCACAGGAATTCTTCCCGGAATTTCCTCAATTTGAATACTGGGAGCATCTTGAAGCATCTGTTACCAAGTTGCAAGAAGCTATGGACCAAATAAAGGAAGAACAGAATAATCAAAATAGCATGCTTTGCAAATTGCTTGGGGAACAAGAAAAGCAAAGGCATGACTTAAAGGAACTGAAGTGTCAAAAACTATATCTTGAAGGACCAAGCACCCCACAGACTAGAGAAACATCCAGTTCTCAAAATAAAGGTTGTTGAGTCCTAATCTTAGCTTTAATTCTGTGATAGTTGTTCTTATAGGAATTTACCTTAGAAGTTATATAGGAGTAGTAGTAATTAGTATATCTATTTTGATTTATTTTCAATTAAGCTATAATTTATTTTTCTCATCAACATTAAACATGAATAAAATAGTAGATTTTTAGAATAAAGAGGCAATATTTTTTTCGAGTTCTTAATAAGAAAAATTCTAATTACTTAGATGTGGTGGCAATACTTTTTATCTTCTGAATGCATGCTTGAACAGTGCATATTTTTTATATTGAATTTCATGAATGTTAAAATTGTTGGCTCTTAAAAGAATGATGAACAAGAGAAATATTATTGATGATCTGAAAAATCATGAAATTGATTCTTGAAGCAAGGAAAAACAGTGAAAAAAAAGTAAGGAATCATTGGATAAAGAAAAAGAAAAAGCCAATACCCTTTAAAACCAAAAGGCAAGGGTAAAAAGGATCCAAGGCTTTGAGCATCAATGGATAGGAGGGCCCAAGGAAATAAATCCAGGCCTAAGCGGCTAAATCTAGCTGTCCCTAACCATGTGCTTGTGGCATGCAGGTCCAAGTGAAAAGCTTGAGACTGAGTGGTTAAAGTCGTGATCCAAAGCAAAGGAGTGTGCTTAAGAACTCTGGACACCTCTAATTGAGGACTCTAGCAAAGCTAAGTCACAATCTAAAAAGGTTCACCCAGTTATGTGTCTGTGGCATTTATGTATCTGGTGGTAATATTGGAAAACAAAGTGCTTAGGGCCACGGCCAAAACTCATAAAGTAACTGTGTTCAAGAATCAACATACTAAACTAGGAGAATCAATAATACTAAACTAGGAGAATTCTAATCAACATACTAAACTAGGAGAATCAATAATACTATCTGAATTCTAAGTTCCTATGGATGCCAATCATTCTGGATTTTAAAGGATAAAGTGAGATGCCAAAACTATTCAGAGGCAAAAAGCTACTAGTCCCACTCATCAGCTTAGAATCTAAGCTTCACTTGAAACTCTGAGATATTATTGCTTCATAATTTCTTTTTTTATCCTATTTTATTTATCTAGTTGCTTGAGGACAAGCAACAGTTTAAGTTTGGTGTTGTGATGAGCGGATATTTTATATGCTTTTTGGGGGTAATTTCATGTAGATTTTAGTATGTTTTAGTTAGTTTTTAGTATAATTTTATTAGTTTTTAGGCAAAATTCATATTTCTAGACTTTACTATGAGTTTGTGTGTTTTTCTGTAATTTCAGGTATTTTCTGGCTGAAATTGAGGGAGCTGAGCAAAAATCTGATTTAGGCTGAAAAAGGACTGCTGATGCTGTTGGATTCTGACCTCCCTGCACTCGGAATAGATTTTTTGGAGCTACAAGAGTCCAATTGGCGCGCTCTCAATTGGGTTAGAAAGTAGACATCCAGGGCTTTCCAGCAATATATAATAGTTCATACTTTGCACGAAGATAGACGATGTAAACTGGCATTCAACGCCAGTTCCATGTTGCAGTTTGGCGTTCAGCGCCAGAAACAGGTTGCAAGTTGGAGTTCAACGTTAGAAACAGGTTAGGCACGTGAGAAGCTTAAGTCTCAGTCCCAGCACACACCAAGTGGGCCCCAGAAGTGAATTTCTGCACTATCCATCCTAGTTTACTCATTTTCTGTAAACCTAGGTTACTAGTTTAGTATTTAAACAACTTTTAGAGATTTATTTTGTATCTCATGGTATTTTTAGATCTGAACTTTATACCTTTTGACAGCATGAGTCTCTAAACTCCATTGTTGGGGGTGAGGAGCTCTGCAGCGTTTCGATGAATTAATGCAATTATTTCTATTTTCCATTCAAACATGCTTGTTCCTATCTAAGATGTTCATTCGCGCTTCACTATGAAGAAGGTGATGATCCGTGACACTCATCACCTTCCTCAATCCATGAACGTGTGCCTGACAACCACCTCCATTCTACATTAGATTGAATGAGTATCTCTTAGATTCCTTAATCAGAATCTTCGTGGTATAAGCTAGAATTGTTGGCTGCATTCATGAGGATCCGAAAAAGTCTAAACCTTGTTTGTGGTATTCCGAGTAGGATTCTGGGATTGGATGACTGTGACGAGCTTCAAACTCATGAGTGTTGGGCATGGTGACAGACGCAAAAGGATTAATGGATCATATTCCGATATGATCGAGAACCAACAGATAATTAGCCGTGCTGTGACAGAGCATTTGGACCATTTTCACTGAGAGGATGGGAGGTAGCCATTGACAACGGTGACACCCTACATACAGCTTGCCATGGAAGGAGCCTTGCATTTATGAAAGTGAGAAAGCATTATGTTACAGGAATTCAGAAGACAAAGCATCTCCAAAACTCCAACATATTCTCCATTATTGAGTAACAATTATTAATTCCAAACACTTTCACTTTTTACAATTAAATTCAAAGAACCTTATTTGCATCCTGACTAAGATTAATAAGATAACCATAGCTTGCTTCATACCAATAATCTCCGTGGGATTGACCCTTACTCACTAAGGTATTACTTGGACGACCCAGTGCACTTGCTGGTTAGTTGTGCGTATTGCAAAAGTGTGATTGCAATTTCGTGCACCATTATTCAATTAGGCATACAATTACAAGTCAGCAAAGCAGACAAACAGATAAAAAATGCACATGATGAATGCCTGACCTACTGGCTGTGATATCACATTGTCGGTTCAACTACCAACCCGACACATCTCCATGGAGATGTCGCCCTTCAGAATCATCATTG
Organism: Arachis hypogaea; assembly: GCF_003086295.3. Classification (NCBI taxonomy): domain Eukaryota; kingdom Viridiplantae; phylum Streptophyta; class Magnoliopsida; order Fabales; family Fabaceae; genus Arachis; species Arachis hypogaea. The sequence goes on from NC_092038.1 coordinate 118,339,828, forward strand.
GGAACCCCTGAGAGATAGTGCTCGGATAACTGTCCAGGGTTTTGCGCCTGCACGCTCTATTGATTCGAAGGGATGCGAGCAGGATACTCTTGCTACCCGCCTCGCATCTCAACGCAAGCGGGATGAACCACCGCCCTTATGCCGCCGCCGCTACCTTGATAGGCGAGATCCAACCGCCGTCCCTGCCGGGCGCATAACGTCTTATAATCTTAATATAACACAGTAGTTAAGTGGTTTATCAGAAAACATTTCCAATACATCAGTGATTCTTCGTCATACATTTGAGTCCTCGACTCATTTCAACCACTGTCAATTCACATTTCCATTTTGAACTCAATAGTTCCTCAATTCTCTTCTCATACATCAACCATTCATCACATACCATCGATCCATCCTCAGTACACCAGAAACCTAGGCCTCCTTTTCTAAGTTTTCCAAATAATATCATCTAAAACCCTTAAGTTCTTTCCCATGTTTTAAGTGTCCAAAACTAGGCCCAAGAGTCTAAAAATGGTGTTAGAAAAGGTTGAAATCTTGTTGGGAAGGTGAAGTAGTTGAGAACAAAATTTAAATTTGAGAAACAGGGCGTGTGCGTACGCACAGGGGTGTGCGTGCGCACGCCCTGAAAAAGTTTCAAATCGTGTGTGTACACATAAGGGTGTGCGTATGCACAGTTAAAAATTTTCACAATTCTATTTCGCTCATACAAGCTGTGCTAGCGCCCTTAACAGATTGGCCTTCCCAGTTCCCAACGTGTGCGTGCGCACAGGTTGCAATTCTTCATTGGTATGTGCGCACACAAGCTGTGCTAGTGCTGCAAACAGAATGCTTGCCTCTGCGTGTGCGTACACAGAGGTCTGTGCATGCGCACAGGTCAAAAGTTTCACAGAGGTGTGTGTGCGCACAAGGCTGTGCGTGCGCACATACCAGAAATCACAAATTTCTGCAACTTTGCAAATTTCAGATTTTCAACACTAACTTTGAATGATCATAACTTCCTCTACAAAATTCCAAATCTTACAAACTTTATATTGATTTGAAGAGTTTTCAATAAGCTTTGATTCTAAGCCAATTTCAATAAATTTTGAAAATCAAGGCAAAAGTTATGATCAGACAAAGTTCACTAAAAACTAACTTTTACCCAATTTCACAATTTCCCAAATTTCTTGTAAAACATAACCAAAACTATACCAAACCATTCCAAACTCCATTTCTCATCAAAATCAACCCTTTGTGTCATATTACACCAAGCTTACCACATTTTCCTTCACCTTTCATCATCTTCAACCTCAACATCAATATATCACATTATAATCAATCCTTATTAACATTTTTCCAACTACATTACTAAATCATCAACATTAACATCACATATATCAACACAATTCACTTCTCAACTTCACAAATCATTCATCCTCATCATATCATTATCAATCATCATAATAAAACCTAACAATCATCAATTCATCATAAATCATCACATATAATCATTCAACAACTCAACAACCATTTAAATCCAAACCTATCCTATGGGTCACTAGCCTAAGTATCCATGAATATTATATACTACATAGAGGAAACCAAAATCATACCTTAGCCGATTCCCTATATGCCAAAACTAAAAAATGAGTACACACTAATCACTGACAAGCTTTCCAACACAATCCAAGCTTCCAATGTAACTCCAACAAGCACCAACAAGCTCCAATAGCTCCCAAACTCACAATAATCAAACTATATATGCATAAACTGTAACACCCTAATTAGCCTAAGCCTTACCTTGCATCGTAAAGCAAAGGTTAATCAAAGGTTACGACAGTTCTAAGGTTATACATATCATATATAGAAGAAATTAATAATATCTAGAAGCCTGATGAAGAATATAGCCCAAAATATGGATTTCAAAAGCGCAAAACATACTAACGAATCTACTGACCTAAAGCATGAGAAACAGGTATAGAATAATAAAACACCATAGTATAATAGTATAATATCATAAGACGCTAGCCATGACTCGCGGAGTTTAAGCCGACTAGCTAGATACAGACCTTATATGAAACCAGACAGTAAAAACAGCTTATTGATGAGCGGATAATTTATACGCTTTTTGGCATTATTTTTAGTATGTTTTTAGTATGATCTAGTTAGTTTTTAGTATATTTTTATTAGTTTTCTAGACTTTACTATGAGTTTGTATGTTTTTCTAGTGATTTCAGGTATTTTCTGGCTGAAATTGAGGGACCTGAGCAAAAATCTGATTCAGAGACTGAAAAGGACTGCAGATGCTGTTGGATTCTGACCTCTCTGCACTCGAAGTGGATTTTCTGGAGCTACAAAAGTCCAATTGGCACTCTCTCAACGGCGTTGGAAAGTAGACATCCTGGGCTTTCCAGCAATATATGATAGTCCATACTTTGCCCAAGATTTGATGGCCCAAACCGGCGTTCAAAGTCACCTTCAGAATTCCCAGCGTTAAACGCCGGAACTGGCACCAAAGTGGGAGTTAAACGCCCAAACTGGCACAAAAGCTGGCGTTTAACTCCAAGAAGAGTCTCTACACGAAAATGCTTCATTGCTCAGCCCAAGCACACACCAAGTAGGCCCGGAAGTGGATTTTTATGTCATTTACTCATCTTTGTAATTCTTAAGCTACTAGTTCCCTATAAATAGGACCTTTTACTATTGTATTTGTCATCTTTGGATTTCTTTTAATCTTTAGATCATCTTTGGACATCTAGTTCTTAGATCATTGGGAGGCTGGCCTCACGGCCATGCCTAGACCTTGTTCTTATGTATTTTCAACGGTGGAGTTTCTACACACCATAGATTAAGGTGTGGAGCTCTGCTGTACCTCGAGTATTAATGCAATTACTATTGTTCTTCTATTCAATTTCGCTTGTTCTTGTTCCAAGATATCACTTGTTCTTCAACTTGATGAATGTGATGATCCGTGACACTCATCATCATTCTCACCTATGAACGTGTGACTGACAACCACCTCTGTTCTACCTTAGATTGGGTGAATATCTCTTGGATTCCTGATACACGATGCATGGTTGATCGCCTGACAACCGAGCGCTCGCCTGACAACCGAGCCAGCCATTCCGTGAGATCAGCGTCTTCGTGGTATAGGCTAGAACTGATGGCGGCATTCAAGAGAATCCGGAAGGTCTAACCTTGTCTGTGGTATTCTGAGTAGGATTCAATGATTGAATGACTGTGACGAGCTTCAAACTCCTGAGGGCGAGGCGTTAGTGACAGACGCAAAAGAATCACTGGATTCTATTCCGGCCTGATTGAGAACCGACAGATGGATAGCCATGCCGTGACAGGGTGCGTTGAACATTTCCACTGAGAGGATGGGAGGTAGCCACTGACAACGGTGAAACCCTTGCATAAGCTTGCCATGGAAAGGAGTAAGAAGGATTGGATGAAGACAGTAGGAAAGCAGAGAGACGGAAGGGACAAAGCATCTCCATTCGCTTATCTGAAGTTCTCACCAATGAATTGCATAAGTATCTCTATCTTTATCTTTATGTTTTATTCATCATCTATACCCATTCGAGTCTGCCTGACTAAGATTTACAAGGTGACCATAGCTTGCTTCATACCAACAATCTCTGTGGGATCGACCCTTACTCGCGTAAGGTTTATTACTTGGACGACCCAGTACACTTGCTGGTTAGTTGTGCGAAGTTGTGATACAGAGTTGAGATTGCAATGAGCGTACCATGTTGATGGCGCCATTTCGGATTCAACTGCTAACCCGACACATCTCCATGGAGATGTTGCCTTTCGGATTCATGGTGTGGGAACCCCCAAGATATAGTGCTCAAATCACTATCCAGGGTTTTGCGCCTATACGCTCTAAAGATATGAAGGGATGCGAGTGGGATCTATTGCCACCGACTTCACATCTAAGCGCAAGCAGGACAAACTACCTCCCTTACGCCGCCGCCACTACCTTGACAGGCGGGATCTAACCTTGGCCCCTGCCGGGCGCATAACGTCTCATAATCTCAGTGAAAAAGGGATACATTGGTTTTCAAAACATTTTTAGGACAAGATGGATCCATCACTTCATTCAGAGTCCTCAACTCTTTTCAACCACTGGACATTCACATCTCAGTTCCTTGATTTCGCATCTCATTCATCAACCATTCATCACGCATCATCAATCCTTCCCCAAAACAATAAAAACCTAGTACTCCGTTTGCTAACTTTTTTCAAATAATAGTGTCTAAAACCCTTAAACCATTTCCCTTGTTTGAGCACCCAAAAATATGTCCAAAGGTCATAAAAAGGTGTTATAAAAGCTTACAACCTTGTCAGGAAGGTGAAATAGTTGAAAACAAAGCAAACTTTGAGAAACAGGGTGTGTGCGTCCACACAAGGGTGTGCGTGCGCATGCCTAGGAAATTTTAAAAAGTGTGTGTACGCACAGGGGTGAGCGTATGCACAGGTGTCAAAACATAAAAGGGTATGTTCACTCGCACAACTTGTGCCAGCGCCCCCAACAGACTGGCCTCCCCAACATGTGCGTGCGCACAGGTTACAATTTTTCCATTTGGTGTGCACGCGCACAGGTTGTGCCAGCGCTGCAAGAAGACTGCCTGCCTCTGCGTGTGCGGATGCACAGGTCACATTTACGCAGAGTGTGCGTACGCACAAGGCTATACGTGCGCAAACATACCAGAAAACATAAAATTCTAAAATTTCACAAACTTTATACCAATTTAAAGGGTTTTCAAAGATCTTCAATTCTAAACAAATTTCCACCAAATTTGAAAACCGAGGCAAAAGTTATGATCAGACAAAGTTCACCAAAATTCTACTTTTATCCAAAATCACAATTTTCACAATTGTTTTGCAAAACACAACCAAAACCAAACCAACCCAGTTCAAACTCCACCTTTCATCATAATCTACCCTCTTTGTCATATTACACCAAATTTACCATATTTTTCTTATCCACCACATCAACATCAATATATCTCATATGTCCGACTTCATTAACAATTTCCAACTACATTACCAATCAATCAACACCAATATCATATTTATCAACATAATTCACTCCTGAACTTCACAATTCATTTATTCTCATCATATCACTATTAATCATCATTTCATCAAACATCATCAAACAATCACATCCAACAACTCATCAACCATTCAAATCCAATCCTATCCTATGGGTCACTAGCCTAAATATCCATGAATATTATATACTTCATAGAGGAAACCAAAACCATACCTTGGCCGATTTTCAATATGAACCACATGAGCTTTCAACCAAAATCCAACCACCAATGTAGCTCCAACAAGCACCAACAAGCTCCAAACTCACAATAATCAAGCTATATACATATAAATCAAAAGTTCACAAGAGATCAAAGCCTCTTACCTTTCCCAACAGATTTGTATGACAAAACCTAAAGCTAAGGAAGGATTAGAGTGAACCTAAACATCAAGAATCACAAAAACTCACTTACTCAAAAACCCTAAACACCCGAAATTTTGGAGAGAAGAACTAAGAGGATTTTGAGCTTACCTCTATAGTTTCTTATATGGGTTTTGTAGAGCTCTTCACAAGGAATGCGTAGCCACTGACGGCACGCAATTCGAAGCTCTATAGCTCAAGATATGAGCTTGGGAAGATTGAGGTGAAAAGGGTTTTCTTCTTCCTCTCCTCCCTTTCTCAATTTCTGAAGTGTGTGTGTGTTTATGAGGCTAGGGTTCATTAAATGAACCTTTATATATGTTGGACTTGGGCTCAACTTAGGCCCTGTTCAACCCGTTAGCATTTTTAGCCCGTTTGGCCCAACTTCGGGCCAAACCTTTAAAATTAACGCCCGGTTTTCCATTTCAAGTGTTTCTCTAAGGTTTTTGACTGTTTTCACTTTCTCTCGAGCAGCACCGGGTAGACTTCAACCGGTTCAACTATCAGTTTGCGGTTTTTACGTTTTTTTGTAGAAAACACATTTTCTGACTTGGAAAGACTTACTGAGTCCAAAAATGATGTTTAAAACCTCGAATTCTCTCTCCAACTTTTTGGAATCAGATTTGGGCAATATAACCACTTAACTAACCGGTTTGATTAATTGCAGTTCTTATATAAACCATCATCAATCAACCTAGCACTTATCATAAATAAAATTTCACAAGAGTTCAATGCCTCTTACCTCTCCCAATAGCTTTGGAAGCGAAAATCCAATGCTAAGTGAAGATTAGAGTGAACATAAACATCCAAAATCACAAAAAACTCACTTAATCCCAAGCCCTACATTTTCGAAATTTTGAAGAGAAAAACTAAGAGGGATTTGAGATTTTCTTACTAGTTTCTTATATGGGTTTTGTAGAGCTCTCCACAAGGAACGCGTAGCCGCAAACGGTGCGGCGATCGAAACTCTATAGCTCAAGATATGAGCTCGAGAAGATTGAAGTGAATAGTGTCAATGGTGTTTCCCTTCTTCTTCTTCTCAGCTGGTGTGGGTGTTGGTGCACGAAATCGCAATCACACTTTTGCAATTCCGCACAACTAACCAGCAAGTGCACTGGGTCGTCCAAGTAATACCTTACGTGAGTAAGGGTCGATCCCACGGAGATTGTCGGCTTGAAGCAAGCTATGGTTATCTTGTAACTCTTAGTCAGGATATCAATAATTCTCAGGTTTAATTGTGAAAAGTAAAAGAACATGAAATAGATACTTGTTTTGCAGTAATGGAGAACATGTTGAGGTTTTGGAGATGCTCTATCTTCTGAATCTCTGCTTTCCTACTGTCTTCTTCTTCATGCACGCAAGGCTCCTTCCATGGCAAGCTGTATGTAGGGTTTCACTGTTGTCAATGGCTACCTCCCATCCTCTCAGTGAAAATGTTCAACGCGCTCTGTCACAGCACGGCTAATCATCTGTCGGTTCTCAATCAGGTTGGAATAGAATCCAGTGATTCTTTTGCATCTGTCACTAACGCCCAGCCCTCAGGAGTTTGAAGCTCGTCACAGTCATTCAATCCTTGAATCCTACTCAGAATACCACAGACAAGGTTTAGACCTTCTGGATTCTCTTGAATACCGCCATCAATTCTAGCTTATACCACGAAGATTCTGATTAAGGAATCCAAGAGATATTCACCTAATCTAAAATAGAACGGAGGTGGTTGTCAGGCACACGTTCATAGGTGAGAATGATGATGAGTGTCACGGATCATCACATTCATCAAGTTGAGGAACAAGTGATATCTTAGAATAGAAGCAAGCGTGATGGAATGAAAAATAGTACTAATTGCATTAATCCATCAAGACACAGCAGAGCTCCTCACTCCCAACCATGGGGTTTAGAGACTCATGTCGTAGAAGATACAATAATAAATGTGTAATGTGTCATGAGGTAAAGATACAATGTCAAAATATCCTATTTATAGTGAACTAGTAACCTATGATATACAGAAATGAGTAAATGACGTAAAAATCCACTTCCGGGGTCCACTTGGTGTGTGCTTGGGCTGAGCATTGAAGCTTTCATGTGTAGAGACTTTTCCTGGAGTTAAACGCCAGCTTTTGTGCCAGTTTGGGCGTTTAACTCCAATTTTTGTGCCAGTTCCGGCGTTAAACGCCGGGAATTCTGAAGCTGATTTGCAACGCCGGTTTGGGCCATCAAATCTCGGGCAAAGTATGGACTATTATACATTGCTGGAAATCCCAGGATGTCTACTTTTCAACGTAATTAAGAGTGCGCTAATTGGGTCTCTGTAGCTCCACAAAATCCACATCGAGTGCAGGGAGGTCAGAATCCAGCAGCATCTGTAGTCCTTTTTCAGCCTCTGAATCAAATTTTTGCTCAAGTCCCTCAATTTCAGCCAGAAATTACTTGAAATCACAGAAAAATACACAAACTCATAGTAAAGTGCAGAAATGTGAATTTAAATAAAAACTAATAAAAACATACTAAAAACTAACTAAAATGTACTAAAAATATACTAAAAACAGTGCCAAAAAGCGTATAATAAATGACGTGCAGAAGCTTGTTATGCCTCTGTCCCAACACTGCACCTATGGTATGGTCACTGGCATCACACATTAGTTGAAATGGTAATGTCCAGTCTGGTGCAGAGATGACTAGTGCTGTGACCAGCTTAGCTTTCAGAGTCTCAAACGCCTGCAGACACTCCTTATCAAAGATAAATGGCGTGTCAGCAGCTAGCAGATTACTCAGAAGTTTGGCAATTTTTGAAAAATCCTTTATAAACCTTTTGTAGAATCCTGCATGCCCCAGAAAGCTTCTGATTGCCTTAACATTGGTAGGTGGTGGTAATTTTTCAATTACTTCAACTTTAGCTTGATCCACCTCTATTCCCTTGTTTGAAATTTTATGCCCAAGGACAATCCCTTCAGTCACCATAAAGTGACATTTTTCCCAGTTTAAAACTAGGTTGGTCTCTTGGCATCTTTTCAGAACAAGTGCTAGATGGTTAAGACAGGAGCTGAATGAGTCTCCAAATACTGAAAAGCCATCCATGAAGACTTCCAAAAATTTCTCTACCATATCTGAGAAGATAGAGAGCATGCACCTCTAAAAGGTTGCAGGTGCATTACACAGACCAAAAGGCATCCTTCTGTAGGCAAACACTCCAGAAGGACATGTGAATGTTGTTTTCTCTTGGTCCTGAGGATCTACTGCAATTTGGTTGTAACCTGAATAGCCATCCAAAAAGCAATAATATTCATTACCTGCTAGTCTCTCTAACATCTGGTCTATGAATGGTAAAGGAAAATGATCCTTCTTTGTGGCTGTATTGAGTCTTCTGTAGTCAATACACATACGCCACCCTATAACTGTTCTTGTAGGAACCAGTTCATTCTTTTCATTATGAACCACTGTCATGCCTCCCTTTTTGGGGACAACGTGGACAGGGCTCACCCAGGGGCTATCAGAAATAGGATAAATAATCCCAGCCTCTAGTAACTTAGTGACCTCTTTCTGCACCACCTCCTTCATGGCTGGATTTAGCTGCCTATGTGGTTGAACCACTGGCTTAGCATCATCCTCCAATAGGATCTTGTGCATGCATCTTGCTGGGCTAATGCCCTTAAGATCACTTATGGGCCACCCAAGAGCTGTCTTGTGTGTCCTTAGCACTTGAATTAGTGCTTCCTCTTTTTGTGGATTTAAAGCAGAGCTTATGATCACTGGAAAAGTGTCACCTTCTCCCAGAAATGCATATTTCAAGGATGGTGGTAGTGGCTTGAACTCGGGTTTAGGAGGCTTATCCTCTTCCTGAGGAATTTTCAGAATTTCTTTTATTTCTTCTAGTTCCTCCTGATTAGGCTGAACATCTTTAAAGATGTCCTCTAGCTCTGATTCGAGACTCTCAGTCATATTGATCTCTTCCACCAAAGAGTCAATAATATCAGCGCTCATGCAGTCATTTGATGTGTCTGGATGCTGCATAGCTTTGACAACATTCAACTTAAACTCATCCTCATTGACTCTCAGGGTTAATTTCCCTTTTTGGACGTCAATGAGGGTTCATCCAGTTGCTAGGAAAGGTCTTCCTAGAATGAGAGTTGCACTCTTGTGCTCCTCCATTTCCAGTACTACAAAGTCAGTGGGAAAGGCAAATGGCCCAACCTTGACAATCATGTCCTCAATTATGCCTGGTGGATATTTAATGGAGTCATCAGCAAGTTGGAGGCATATTCGGGTTGGTTTGACTTCTTCAGTCAAGCCAAGCTTTCTGATAGTGGATGAGGTATTAGGTTGATACTCGCCCCAAGATCGCATAGAGCTTTCTTGGTACAAGTACCCTCTAATGTGCATAGTATCATAAAGCTTCCAGGGTCTTTAAGCTTCTCTGGTAGGCTTTTCAGAATGACTGCACTGCATTCTTCAGTGAGAAAATTTTTTTCAGTTTCTCTCCAATCCTTCTTATGACTTAAGATTTCTTTCATGAATTTAGCATAAGAGGGTATTTGCTCAAGTGCCTCTACAAACGGGATCTTTATCTCAAGAGTTCTGAGATAGTCTGCAAAGCGGGAAAATTGTTTATCCTGTTCCGCTTGGCGGAGTTTCTGAGGATAAGGCATCTTGGCTTTATATTCTTTAACCTTAGTTGCTGCAGGTTTATTCCCTACAGAGGTGGTTGGATAAGACTTCTTAGAGGGGTTATTATCAGCATTTGCAAGTGTCTGACCCCTTTGTGGCGTTTGAACGCCAGGATTGGGTGCTTTTTGGGCGTTTAACGCCAGATTGCTACCCTTTTCTGGCGTTTGAACGCCAGAATTGGCTACCCATTGGGCGTTTAACGCCACTTTCTTACCCTTTTTTGGCGTTTGAACGCCAGAATCATTCCTTTCTGGGCTCTTACCGTCCTCAGAGGGATTTTGGGTAGTTAGTTGGTCATCCTCTGTCAGTTGCTCCTTTCTTAGCTTTCTGCTGCTTTGAGTTAATACATTCAATGTCTTCCCACTCCTTAATTTAACAGCTTGGCATTCTTCTGTTATCTGTTTAGATAGTTGCTGTTTTGTCTGATTTAATTGTGCTTCCATATTCTTGTTAGCAATTTTAGTTTCTTGGAGCATCTCTTTAAATTCTGCTAACTGTTTTGTCATTATGAGTAATTGCTGATTAAGCTTAACCATCTGTTCTTGAGGGTTAGGATCAGTAGTTACTGCCATAGCTTCTTCTTTTATATAGGACTCACTGCTTGAGTATAAATGTTGATTTCTAGCAACCGTATCTATGAGCTCTTGAGCCTCTTTAATCGTCTTCCTCATGTGTATAGATCCACCAGCTGAGTGGTCTAAAGACATCTGAGCTTTTTCTGTAAGCCCATAATAGAAGATGTCTAACTATACCCACTCTGAAAACATTTCAGAAGGGCATTTCCTTAGCATACCTCTATACCTCTCCCAGGCATTATAAAGGGATTCATTATCCTCTTGTTTAAAGCCTTGGATGTCCAGCCTTAGCTGTGTCATCTTTTTTGGAGGGTAAAATTGATTCATGAATTTGTTTGATAACTGTCTCCATGTTTTTATGCTTGCTGTGGGTTGGTTATTCAACCACCTTTTAGCTTGATCTTTTACAGCAAATGGAAATAGTAACAATCTGTAGACATCCTGATCCACTTCTTTATCATGTACTGTGTCAGCAATTTGTAAGAACTGTGTTAGAAAATCAGTAGGTTCTTCCTGTGGAAGACCGAAATACTGGCAATTTTGCTGCACCATGATAATGAGTTGAGGATTTAGCTCAAAGCTGCTTGCTTTAATGGGACGTATACAGATGCTACTCCCATATGCAGCTATAATGGGGTTAGCATATGACCCCAGAGTCCTTCTGGACTGCTCAATTCCACTTAGGTCCATGATGGAGAAAGGAAGATGATGTGGATATTATTTTATTTTATTATTATTGTATATTTTTTTAATTAAGAGTAACCGAATAAAATAAAATAAATAAAAATTCGAAAACCAAAAGAGAATAAAATCAAAGCAAATTGAAAGCTAAATTAATTAATTAATTAAAAAGATTTTGGAATTAGCAATTTAAAAAGATATGATTGAAGAAATTAAAAAGATTTGATTTTTGAAAAAGATTTGAAAAGATCAATTTTTGAAATTAGAATTTTGACTTGACTAAAAAAAGAGATATGATTTTGAAAGAGATTTGATTTTTTTGAGGTGAGGAAAGAGAAAAATAACAAAATGACACCAAACTTAAAATTTTTAAAAAATCAAACACAAATTTTCGAAAATTTTAAAGGAAAACACAAAGAAGACACCAAACTTAGAATTTTTAAAGGTAAAGAAACAACTAAGACTATGCAAATTCAAAAAATTAAGAGAAAGTAAAAGCATGCAATTGACACCAAACTTAAAATATGAAACTAGACTCAAATATAAGACTCTAAACAAACAAAATAAAATACTTCTAATCTAAGCAACAAGATAAACCGTCAGTTGTCCAAACTCGAACAATCCCCGACAACGGCGCCAAAAACTTGGTGCACGAAATCGTAATCACACTTTTGCAATTCCGCACAACTAACCAGCAAGTGCACTGGGTCGTCCAAGTAATACCTTACGTGAGTAAGGGTCGATCCCACGGAGATTGTCGGCTTGAAGCAAGCTATGGTTATCTTGTAACTCTTAGTCAGGATATCAATAATTCTCAGGTTTAATTGTGAAAAGTAAAAGAACATGAAATAGATACTTGTTTTGCAGTAATGGAGAACATGTTGAGGTTTTGGAGATGCTCTATCTTCTGAATCTCTGCTTTCCTACTGTCTTCTTCTTCATGCACGCAAGGCTCCTTCCATGGCAAGCTGTATGTAGGGTTTCACCGTTGTCAATGGCTACCTCCCATCCTCTCAGTGAAAATGTTCAACGCGCTCTGTCACAGCACGGCTAATCATCTGTCGGTTCTCAATCAGGTTGGAATAGAATCCAGTGATTCTTTTGCGTCTGTCACTAACGCCCAGCCCTCAGGAGTTTGAAGCTCGTCATAGTCATTCAATCCTTGAATCCTACTCTGAATACCACAGACAAGGTTTAGACCTTCCGGATTCTCTTGAATGCCGCCATCAATTCTAGCTTATACCACGAAGATTCTGATTAAAGAATCCAAGAGATATTCACTTAATCTAAAATAGAACGGAGGTGGTTGTCAGGCACACGTTCATAGGTGAGAATGATGATGAGTGTCATGGATCATCACATTCATCAAGTTGAGGAACAAGTGATATCTTAGAATAGAAGCAAGCGTGATTGAATGAAAAATAGTAGTAATTGCATTAATCCATCAAGACACAACAGAGCTCCTCACCCCCAACCATGGGGTTTAGAGACTCATGCCATAGAAAATACAATAATAAACGTGTAATGTGTCATGAGGTAAAGATACAATGTCAAAATATCCTATTTATAGCGAACTAGTAACCTAGGATATACAGAAATAAGTAAATGACGTAAAAATCTACTTTCGGGCTCCACTTGGTGTGTTTTTGGGCTGAGCATTGAAGCTTTCATGTGTAGAGACTTTTCCTGGAGTTAAACGCCAGCTTTTGTGCCAGTTTGGGAGTTTAACTCCAATTTTTGTGCCAGTTCCGGCGTTAAACGCCGGAAATTCTGAAGCTGATTTTCAACGCCGGTTTGGGCCATCAAATCTCGGGCAAAGTATAAACTATTATACATTGCTGGAAAGACCAGGATGTCTACTTTGCAACGCATTTGAGAGCGTGCTAATTGGGCTTGTGTAGCTCCAGAAAATCCACTTCGAGTGCAGGGAGGTCAGAATCCAACAGCATATGCAGTCCTTTTTCAGCCTCTGAATCAGATTTTTGCTCAGGTCCCTCAATTTCAGCCAGAAATTACCTGAAATCACAGAAAAACACACAAACTCATAGTAAAGCCCAGAAATGTGAATTTTAAATAAAAACTAATAAAACCATACTAAAAACTAACTAAAATGTACTAAAAACATACTAAAAATAGTGCCAAAAAAGCGTATAAATTATCCGCTCATCAGGTGTGTTTTGAGAGTGTTATGACTGATTGGGTTCATTAATGGACCCTTATATATGTTGGGCTTGGGCCCAACTTGGGTCTGGTCTAACCCGTTAGCATTTTTAGCCCATTTGTCCCAACTTCGTGCTAAACCTTTAAAATTAATGCCCGGTTTTTAACTTCTAATATTTTTCTAAGGTTTTTGATTGTTTCCACTTTTTCTTGCGCAGCACCGGGTAGACTTGAACCGGTTCAACCGGTTCAACTGTTGGTTCGCAATTTTTCATAATTTTTCACAGAAAACCAAGGTCCTGTGAATCGGACCAGTCATCAAACCATTCTATTCACTGGTTCACTGGTCCAACCGGTCCAACCGGTGATTCAACCAAAAAAATCGTTTTAGAATAGAATAATAAATAAATCATAAATAAACATCCTAAAATATAATTATATTCTAATATAAAACTTAAAATAGGATTAGTAACAATGGAATGTAAAGGGACCCGATGCTGTGGAACACTAGCAGCCACTGTTGCTACATTACCAGCTGAATTCCTGAATTGAATCGGAAAAATAAAGTGAACATTCTAACAGGTCAACACTTAACAATACAAACTTCCCAATATAGAATAGTAATCATTAATTGGCCCATGTGAGAAATATTGTAATTTGATTTTTGGCATAGTTCCCATTTACATTCATAATTGTTCATGTTGAGAGAAAACGACACTATTAAAATTATCAAACATTTGACACCATAAGCATCTTAGTATTGAGACAAAATAATTGCAGTCAGCACATTGAAATTTTGCTTATAAAACAACCACCATAAGTTATCAAGTATGCCCAACACTGTCTCATACCTTCCTTCTGATAACTGTTGAGCAGTGCTGTGAGCAGATGAGTCTAAAGGTTAATCAGGGCTGCTATTATCCAAGAGTCTAGCTTGAAGACTTGAATCTGAATTTAGAGCAAAAGCTACTTGACCAGAATAAAGTGGTCAGGTATACTACAGTTTAAGCTTTTAACATTACAATCCAATTTGACATAGCCCCAACAAAATAACTTCTTTCTTGTGAGAGAAGAAACCCAATTTAGTTATTGCTAATTACAATTGTTCATTCAAGCAAGTATGTAACATTTCACACATTCCCAATAATGAAGTAAACTTCTGAAGATAAGAAAAGTACATAATCGTCTTATATATATATATATATAATCAAAAGTCAACTATAAGATAAAAATAGTATTTGAAAACAAAAGAATCTATCTGAGTGTTTCCAAATGCTTTAAATCTTGGAAAAATTCCCTTCTCAAGAACTAGTTACACAACTTCATACTTATATTCAGATAGAAACCAAGCTCATGCCAACAAGCAAGTAGTCCACTGGTAAAACACTATCAGCAACTAGTAAAATACTATTAGCAACTGGTAAAACAAATTTTAATACATACAGATTTTCACCATACATACAGAACCATACAATCAGAACCATACATACAAATTTGCAAATTTGTAAAATTTCCACCATTAGCAACCAGCAAACACAAGACAGAACCAAAAGAAGAATTAAAGAACCAACCTTCAAAACCAAACTTGAAATAGTTGAAACCAAGACCGAAGCAGACTTGAAGAAAAATGGAACCAAACTTGAAACAGTTGAAACCAAGACCGAACCAAACTTGAAACAGTTGAAACCCTCAGCGAAGATGAAGACGAAAAGCCACTAACCTGGGTCCGTGCCGAGAAGCCAGTGAAGATGAAGAGCCGAAGAGGACTTGCCGAGTTACTGGGTTAGGCAGTGACGATGGAGGACCTGGGTTAGGCAGCGACGATGGAGGAAGAAGCGGCGGCGCTGAGGACCTGGGACGGCGGCGGCGCTGAGGACCTGGGTTAGGCGGCGACGATGGAGGGCTAGGCAGAGGCTAGGTGGCTAGGGTTTCTTTGATTTAGAACATGAATGAATGAATTATTGGTGGAAGAGGGGGGTTGGATCATGAGAGAGGGGGGTTTGGGAATGACCTGGATCCGTTTCCTTTTTTTTTGCAAATTAAAAAATGGCGTCGTTTTATCCGAACCGACTGGCCCAACCGGCCGGTTCTCGGCTAGTTCGACGGTTTTCCACCGAATTTTTTCGAGCAGTTATAGGGGGAGGACTGGACCGCTTGCATCGTCGGTTCTTAGTTGAACTGGTTCGACTGGCCGGTCCAGTTCGATTTTTAGAACCATGCAGAAAACACATTTTCTTACTCAGAAAAACCTACTGAGTCCGAAAATCATATTTAAATCCTCAAATTCTCACTCTAACTTTTCAGAATCTAATTTGGGCAATATAATCACTTAATTAACCGGTTGATTAGTTGCGGTTCATACATATTCGAAAGCTCATTTATTACATCATAGTTCACTTCGGGTTACGTCGTTGTTAATTCATGTAAATATTTACAGATTCCATTATTTATACTAACAAGTTCTGACTCACAAGAGCCACCCTAGTCCGGAACCCATTCTGACTTATTTATATAGATATTTACAAAAGCATTTAGCCCTCTAAAAGTCTATACAGAGCGAGGATAAAGATGCACGACTACTACTACTGCAACTATTATTGTTATTGCTCATGGACATCTTGGTAGCTGAGAAAATAATGTGCTGAAGTAAGGAGAGAGTCATTGGACACATCCGTGATGTTGCTGCTCGCCTGTCCAAATACGAAAAACTCAAAAAAGATCACACTGGTTCTCATATGCGGAATGGGAGAAAGTAAAGGGATGAGAATCTAAGGTATTACACAAGAAAATAGGGGTTCCGCAGCCTAAGTCCAAGTGTTCACAAGGTTATAACAGCAATTAACATACAAGCAAGCATAGTCACAAGTATACAATAGAATAATAGTAAGCAATCACAAGTAAAGAATGTAGCAACCAAGTATAATGTATGTCTGGTCCTATGTAGGTCATGAGCTCATGTGTCGGTTGACTACCTTAACCCGATGTTACCTAGAAACTAGTCCTAGATATAGTTTTTTCAACTGCGCACGTTCTCATACGTGCCTAATGGACAAAGTCATGTGCATTCTAATAACTGGCAATCGTTGAAGAGCTTGACGCCATAGCATGCAAACAGTTGGAGAAACAGGTTTCAATACAAAGTGGGCATCCTCACATGTTATGGTTTTGGTTCCATCGAAGCAGAAACTCCTTCTCCCCAAATAATCTCTTAGTATGATTTTGGTTCCGTCGGAGCAAACACTTCTCCTCCCTAGATAATCTCTTAGCACCTTAGAGTTTACAACTTTCTTTTTCGGCGACACTTTTCAAATAAACTTTATCTCTAAGGGACTTCTCTACCCTTTTATTTTATAAAAACTTATGCCTAGTCTCTTCTCTTTAAATCTCTTAGCCTTTGTCATATTTACTATTTTACCCTTAATACTTTTATATATTTTTAATTTTGTCCTTTTGTACATAACTTTTCTTTTTACCATTTTCTTTAGGCTTTCAAGTGATGCTTTCACCACTAATATTATTACTTTATTATTTTACTCTCATATTCTTCCTAACATGCCTTTTTACCTTTTTTATATCCAAAATTATCTTTCTACTCCTAAGTGCTCTAATTTTTCGTTTAACTTTATTTAACGTTAAAATTTTACCGAATTAATCCTAATATTTTTCTATGGTCAAATTATCCTTAATCATTTTAATTAATACCAATTTTATCTTTAGGAGCCAAAAGGATGATTTTACCCTTTATTAATTATTTACTTATTTTAGTTATCGCTTTTTACCGTACTTCTAACTTTTACTAAAACTTTTATTTAGATCTGAAACTTTATTTTAATTATAATTTGGACCCAAATAATTTATATAATTACTATTTTAGTCTTGATGACACTAAGTTCAGAATTTTACTGATCTTTCAATTAAATTATATTTTTAACCTCTTTTTACCCGAAAATGACTATAACACCTTTTTTTTATTTTTACCCATTTGTTTTATCGGATTAAAACTATTTTTCTAACTTCTTTTTAACTCTTTAACATGGTACTTTTCAAGTTTTCAGGGGCTAAAATTTTCAGAAATATAATTTTACATGTTTATCCACTTTTAGTGATGTTTTTAGGCTTGAAACTGAAACTCAAGTGCTCCATTATGTTTCGGCTGTCCCATACATTTTTCAGAGGCAAATAAAGTTCATATATCACTCAAATAATAGTTCAAAAATAGAAAATCATCATTGAATTTTTAGAATTAAAATCAAGCACAAAATTACCACAAAGTGATTTATATAAATACTGAATCAAGCACAAATATATTCTAACTATTCCTAACCCTTACCTCTTATTTAATTTATTTCTTAGACCTGTCACACATAAGAAAATATTCACACAAAAATAGAGACACAGCTAGTGGTTGTGCAGTATTTTTCTTAGCCAAAAAGTGTCACAAAAAGTGATAAAATTAAGCACTTTGAGCTTGAATTTCTCTAGCTCTTTTGGTGTGCTCCATATGGGCTTTAAGAGGAATTTTTTATACATGAAAGAGAACAAGAATTCATCACAATCAGTACTGAAAAAATAAAAAGAATGGAGAAGGAGCAAGAGCTTACCTTGCTAAAAATTCGATAAAAACAAAAGAATTAGTAAAACGACCAAGGAATTGTGTTTGTATGACTTGAATTCTTGAAGAACACTTGAAGAACAATGAAAGAACAGAAAGAATGAAGGCTAGAAACACAAAAATTAGTGCAGAAGTTTCTCTTTTTTTCTCTCTAACTCATAGTTTTTCTCTCACTTTTGTGGTAAAAATGTTGTTAAATTTTTTGGTAGTGATTATTTTAAATAAAATACTGAGGTCTGACCTAACTAATATAGTAAAAGGGTGCTGGGAAAATCAGAGGAGAATGGGTTGAGAATAAGAGAGAAGGGGAGTGATTTCAAGGAAGTAGCAGAGAGGGGTGAGAGTCTGAGATAATCTCGGCCCAAAGACTGAGATGGAAGGGCAAATTACTTGGGTGGCAAGTAAGAGGATTCGGAGTCTTTAGGAGTCGTTTGCAAAATACTAGTCAGAAATTCTATTTGGGATAAAATAATTAATGACTAAGATTAATTCATAAAGAAATAAATCATGAATGGATGGCTAATATTAATCTTGGGATACAATTACCAAGATAGAAATAATTTTTACTACTGATTCCGAGTTTTTTTTTTGTTACTAATTTTTTTTCGACACACGCAAAAACGTCACTAAAAGTGAATTTCCCGCTCCAAAAGTTTATAATGAGAAAAACAAACCAATGGCAAGCAAGTATTTACTTTTTAATAGTCAAATTTGACTTAGAAGAATCAATTACACTCATAAAGTCAAGTTTGACCTATTAATTACTATTTTCTAATTTATATTTTTTTTACCATTATTGGTCCTGTCTCACTAATAGTTATTGGGCCACAATTCAAGATTTGGCAAAGTAAGTTACAAATAACCAGAAAAGTTAGTTTACCAAAATCTTGGTTCTTACATTCTACCCTCCTTAAAAAAATTTTGTCCTCCAAATTTCAGCTATGCCAAGGAATTATAGGAACATCTATGTCTCACTTTATAGTTAAGGTCCTTAATTAGCATAACACTCACCTCAAGCAAAGGGACCGAACCTAGTGGTGCTTGTTAGTAGTCACGGTAAAACTCTTTCCAGTTGTCGAGGCCTAGAAGTGCCTTGGTCCTTTTTGTTCAAGCAGTCTCTTACCAGGTGTCCTACTCCGTCACAGAAATAACAAACATTCGTTCCGAATTGGCAAGATCTGATTCCATAATTCTTTCCACATCTTGATCATATTGAGCCTCCTTAAATTTGTGGAAATTGCATTCCTTCCCCTTG
Organism: Arachis hypogaea; assembly: GCF_003086295.3. Lineage (NCBI taxonomy): Eukaryota > Viridiplantae > Streptophyta > Magnoliopsida > Fabales > Fabaceae > Arachis > Arachis hypogaea. The sequence goes on from NC_092038.1 coordinate 118,359,216, forward strand.
ACCCTAGTTATGATTGTTGGTACCGCCGTTGATATGAATAACAGGGTTACCGTTTTGTTGTTGCTGACCATTAGCCTTGAAATCTCTATCTCGAGAGTGCCAAACTTCGATTGAAGTCCTGTTGTATATCTTTTCGACGGCTTGCTCGTGTAATTGCTAACTTCTTGGTACAGTCATCAGCCAACTCACTCTTATTTACTAGCTCCACAAAGTTTCTAATCACCATCGGTCCCATTGAAGCCATCAGTTCTTTCCTAAGACCTCCTTCATATTTAATACACTTTCACTCTTCATATTTCGCAAGATTTTCCTGGCAAACCTTCAAAAATCGACACAAGTCCTCAAACTTCCGGGTGTACTCAGCCACCGTCATGCTTCCCCGCCTCAACGACAGCAATTCTAACTCCTTGGTGGTACGGGCGGACGGAGGAAAATACATCTTGTAGAACTCAGTGTGGAAGTTGGTCCAAGTGATCTCAGCGCCTCCTTGTCCCAACAACTGGCTCACTCCTTGCCATCAAAGTTGTGCATCACTCTTCAACATGTAAGTGGAAAACTCCACTTATTGTCCTTCAGGAGCACATTGCACCTACAAAACCCGTTCTATGGCGCGAGACCAATCATCTTCCAAGGCCGGATTGGTGGTTTCGGAGAATTGGAGCGGATTAACTTTAAGGAAGGACACCAGAGTCATCGGCCTATCCCCCTTAGGTACGCCATTTTCGGGTCCATTTTTTTTCTATGGCTGTGCCCATTCCCGTTCCCCTGCTGCCATACCATTCTTTCCACCACTCTGTTAATTGCAACGACAGAATTACGCATAACTACTACCATTGCATTCATAGATTCTAGCAAGGCATCCGGGTCAAATGCAATCTCAGAACTCGGACTCGCTTAACGGGGGCTACACCTGTTTGCAAACATCAAGGTCTTGTTAACACCAAACAATCAACATTAAAATGACTAGTCTTAATATATCCGATTTTAAATTTTAACATTTCTAAATGTACGCTCACAAACATCATGCAATAATATCATCTGAGATATCCTGGTGGCATGATATAAGAAAAGTAAAGTATGCAGTGAAGTATAGTCGGTCCACTCCACAGTTTCTTCTAAGGATGAATGCTCTGATATCATTTGTAATGACCCAACTTCTAGCATGTCATGACTAATGCTAGCTACCGGGTGCTACTTCATGGCTTTTCTTAGAGGCTCTTGGCCTTATATTAAATATATACATATGAGCCTATAGCACTAGTTGAGATCACATGTTAGATAGATATAACAAAATAGGTAATAGTTAAATAGATAATATCTACATGAAGCATAGAAAACATAAAAAACATAATAATATCATACATATATGCTTAAAGGCTCATTTAGTACATCATAGTTCACACGAGGTTACGTCATTGCTTATTCAAGTAAATATTTACAGACTCTATTATTTATACTAATAGGCCCCGACTCACAAGAGCCACCCTACTTTGGAACCCATTCTAACTTATTTATATAGATATTTACAAAAGCACCTAACCCTCTAAAAGTATATACAAAACGAGGGCAAAGACGATGACTACCACTACTACTATTATTGCTACTGCTCATGGATATCTTGGTAGCTGAAAAAATATTATGCTGAAACAAAGAGAGAGTCATCAGACACACCCGTGATGCTGCTACTTTGCCTGTTCAAATGCAAAAAACTCAAAGAAGATCACGTCGGTTCCCATATGCAAAACGGGAAAAGTAATGGGGGTGAGAAAAGCTTCCCAGCAAGGTACTACTAGGAAACTAGGGGTTCCGTAGCCTAAGTCTATGTGTTCGCAAGTTTATAACGGTGATTAACATACAAGCAAGCACAATCACAAGTATATAACAGAATATCAGTAAGCAATCACAAGCAGAGAACTGCAGCAACCAAGTATGATGCATGTCTAATTCTATGCAAGCCATAAGCTCATGCGTCGGTTGACTACCCGGAATCCGACATTACCTAAGAACTAGTTCTAGATATGATTTTCCAACTACATACGTTCTAGATACGTTCCTAATGGACAAAGCCACGTGCACTCTGGCAACTGGCAATCGTCGCAGACTTGACACCATAATATGCCAACAGTTGGAGAAACAGGTTCAACATAAAGTGAGCATCCTCACATCTTATGGTTCTGGTTTCATCAGAGCAGAAACTCCTTCTCCCTAGATAATCTCTTAGCATGGTTCTGGTTCCGTCGGAGCAAACTCTCTTCCTTTCCAGATAATCTCTTAACACCTTGGGGTTTATAGTTTTCTTTTTTCCGGACACTTTTCAAACAAACTTTATTCTTAAAGGACTTCTTTGTCCTTTTCTTTTATAGAAATTTGTGCCCGATCTCTTCTCTTTAAATCTCACAGTCTTTGTGACATTTACTATTTTGCCCTTCGTACTTTTATATATTTCAATTTTGCTCTTTTGTACATAACTTCTCTTTTTACTTTTTTTAGGCTTTTAGTGACGCTTTCACTGCTAATGTTATTACTTTACCATTTTACCTTCATATCCTTCCCAACATACCTTTTTACCACTTTCTAAGTTAATCAATAATTCTTACATTTATTTTATGTCCAAAATTACTATTTTACCCCTAAATGCTCTAATTTTTTCGTTTAATTTTATTTAGCATTACAAATTTATCGAATTAATACTAATATTTTTCTATAACAAAATTATTTCTAATAATTTTAATTAATGTCAATTTTATCCTTAGGAGCATAAAGAACTATTTTACCCTTTATTAATTTATTTACTTGTTTTGGTTACCGCTTTTTACTTCTAACTTTTACTAAAATTTTTATTTAGACTCAAAATTTTATTTTAATTATAATTTTGACCAAAATAATTTATATAATTTTTATTTTATCCTTGATGACATTAAGTTTAGAATTTTACTGATCTTTCAATTAAATTATATTTTTAACTCTCTTTTTATCTAAAAATAACTATAACACCCTTTTTATTTTTATCCACTTATTCTATAGAATTAAAACTATTTTCTAACTTCTTTTTAACTCCTTAACATGTTACTTTTCAGATTTCCAGGGGCTAAAATTTTTAAAAATATAATTTTGTATTTTTATCCACTTTTAGGCTTAACCCCAAGTGCTCCATTAATTTTGGTTATCCCATATATTTTTTAGAGAAAAATAAGTTTCATATATCACTCAAATAATAGTACAAAAAAGAGAAATATCACTGAATTTTCAGAATTAAAAATCAAGTATAATATCACCATAAAATGGCTTATATGAATACTGAATCAAGAACAAACCTATTCTAACTATTTTTAACCCTTACATTTTGTTTAATTCAGTTCTTAGATCTCTCACACACCAAAAAATACTCACACAAAGGCAGAGACACGGCTGATGGTGCACTATTATCCTTGAAAAAAAAGTGTCATGAAAAATGATAAAATTAAACACGTTGACCTTGAATTTCTCTAGCTTCTTAGGTGTGCCCTACATAGACTTCAAGAGGAATTTTCTATACATAGAAGAGAGCAAGAATTCATCATCGTCACTGCTGAAAAAACAAAAAAATGGAGATGGAACAAGAGCTTACCTTGCCAAAATTTCGGTAAAAATGCAAGAATTAGTGAAAACGGATAAGGAATTATGTTTGTATAGATTAGATTTTTGAGAAACACTTGAAGAACAATGAAAGAGCAGAAGGAATGAATGCTAGAAATGCAGAAAAGTAGTACGGAAGTCCTCCTTTTTCTTCTCTCTAAGAATGAATGCTAGAAATGCAGAAAAGTAGTTATTAATTTTTATGTTATTTTTAATTTAATAAATAAATATTAATTTATATTATAATAGTAAAAAATTATAGCATAGTAAAATAGAGTATTATAAAAAATATTATATAAAAAATATACTAAAAAAAGTAAAAAAAAAAATTAAATACACTTAAAAAATAATATTATAATTTAATATTATATTTTTTTAGTAATTAACTAATTATCTATCTAAAAGTAATTTTAACTAATATTATTCAATTAATATTTATTTTATTAAAATTAATTTTAGTATAGAATTATCAAATATAAATGATGTTGGCATACATGCTTAGTGATTTATTTTCAAAAAAAATAATAATATAAATAAGGTCATGATGATATTAAAATGATGAAAAAACACTTAATTAACAAATAATGGGTGAATAATATATTAAAAGAATAAAATTAATTTTATAAAAAAATAAAAAATGGCTGACCTGTTATGACACTAGTTAATTCTAAAAGTTTTTTTTTTTTGGAGGATTTAGAAGTTAGAATTAAAATTAAAAATTTATAATTTAAAATCTAAAGAATAAATAGAATTTGATTAATATTAACTAAAAAAGGTTAGGTTTTTATTATTATTTTTATTTTTAATTATTATTGGTTGGGACTAGTGATATGGATAATAGAGTTTTTTTTGTTTTTGTTTCTGGTAATTTAGAGGGATTTAAGCCCATATGGATAATAGAGTTATTCGTAAACTATAGGGTGTGCATCAGTGGGTAGGGTCCATAAACCAGCCTGTGGGCCTGTATAAAGTTGTTTGACTATAGATAATTTTTTGGGGTACTCAGTCTTGGGCTAAAATATTCATTTCAGTTCAATGCTTGAGATATTCTGACCAAGGGGTACTCAGTCTTGGGCTAAATGTTACCTAGCACTTGTGGTTGGAGGCTTGCTTCAAAACAATCACATCCAGGTTCAAATACTACCGGTGGAGAAAAGAACCTATTATGTAGTGTGTGTGAGTGTGTTCTGATGTAATTTATAAAGGCAAAAATAAAAAATAAAAATATTACGTAGCACTTACATTCTAGAAATCCGTAGAAATTCGACGGTTGAAATGTTGGCAATTAAATATGACTGTACAGTATAATAGTAAAATGAAAAATCTTGTCAAAATTTATCGTTGACTACTTACATTCTTGCATAAATCTAACTGCCCTCAAGTTTGGGTTTTCTGGATCAAAAGATTATTGGCAATGTTGCCGTGATGCACCCCAAGTATATGCTAGATTTGAGATTAACTTGGAATTAATCATTGACTATTAGTACCTAGTTAGGGTGGTTTAATTTAATGGCACATATAATTGGGGAGGAAAGTTGGTTCTGTTTATGTGTTGGTTGTATTGTATACGGGCAACTTAATTATATATAATGTCAGAAGTTCTGTTTGCATTCCAGATGTGATTTTGAAAAATGCATGGGACTGATGAGATAGATGAGAAGCTAGCTAGCAGCAGCAGATAGAGAAGTTATTTATGGATTAACAGGGGCGTATCTAAATTTTGAAAACTGTCTCATTAATAATATTTCCTGAAAAATGTCTGTTATGTTTAAATTAATAACACTAGTACAAGCAAACAAACCAATTAGATTAGCTTGTTCGTCGAAGAAAGGTTTAGGCAGCACTGAGCACATAGCCCAGGATCCGATCGGATCGGAGGTGATCTAATAAAACATAATAATTGAACTGAATGAATGCAATTATATGAGCCTATGTATTATTAATTCTCACTCTAGCCATTAGGTGGTGATGCCATATATATCTCTATCTATTTGAATGTTGTTAATTGGTGCATGGATATATACATGTTTTAACTTTCTTTTATGTCTACTGCCTTTGCAACAATTGAAGAGAGAGAGAGAGAGAGAGTACTGTACGGCTGCATTGTTTAATTGATTTTCTTGAATACGAAATTCCAGTAGTAAGTAGTTCATCTCTTTATGGTTTGACCAACAACACTATGGAGAGAACCATTAATGTGCCTTATATGACAGTGTGCTCAGAGAAATCACACACACACACACACAAACAATTCACTGCTCGCCCCCTGCTATTGCTACGAACAAGACCACCTAGCACATCTTTGTTTTATTTTATTTTATAATTACTGTTCTTTTCATACTTGTGTGATTCCTTGCTTCAAGATGATGAAAATGGGATTGCAGTGATTCTGTGATTGGCCTTTAATTTGTTTTGTACACCCACACGTAGACATTAACGTCCGTGATGAGCATGCAATAAGGCAATTAACTACTTGTCCTTTAAATTTAATTTGAACAACACAAAATAAGTAGTAGTACAGTATATCTTTGGATTCCATGCATGCATGCATGCATGCATGTATGTATGTATTGTATGTAGACGGTAATAATAAATGGTCTGCGCCGATAAGTCAAAAACATTGGGACATAGCTTTCCTGTTGAGCTTTGCTTGCCTCGACATTTGAGAGTTTAGAGTGGAGACACTGCCTCAGCTTTTTCAAATGAACCAACACCGTTTCCTTTGCCCATTATGTATCTTAATGCATACATGCTATAGTACTCCACACTTGCCATTTTCTCTTCTCTTTTTTAATTTGCAGTAGTACTACCAATGTTTCTATTTAAATATACTTAACTAACAGAAATAGGATCTGGTGGTGTGTCGAAATCAAAAGAAAATGAGATTGTTAGGAGTGAGGAATGGGGAGTGATGAGCATTATGATGAGCCCATAATTGAGAATGGGAGTGGGGCCCACATGATGAGGAAGCAAACATATCTGGTGACCCTCCAAGTGTGGTCCCCGTCACACCACGTGCTCTTGTCCCCTTCGGAAGGGTCCCACACCACAGTCGTACCAACCAGCATTTATTGGAATCACGTGGCCATCCATTCACTCTTCACTGCATTACAGTCGAATGGATATCAAAAACTAATTCAACCTTACAACAAAAAAATAGTGGGTCTAGTATTGGAGTGTCGTTATAGATGATAGAAATGGTGGTATGGGAATTAATGCGAAGAGAAAGTAAGTAGTAATTTGAAGATGCAAAGATCCAAGTGAGAAGCCCTCGTTATTCGGGCGGGCGGGTGGGCTGGCTAGTCTCCCCATCCTACGCTCCCGCTGACACCGACATCATTCCTGGCCGATGGATGCACGCAATCAACGGCTCTCATTCATCCATTCCCCATTCCCCATTCGCCGTCTTTGCCATGACGTGTTTCACGCTACACACTGTTCCCGCCCACTCCGTATTCCCCTTTTATCCACTAAATTACATGCATCATCATTTTATAATGTTTTTGGGATATTAAAAATAAATTAAAATATATTAAATATAAAATATTAATTAAAAATAATTAAATAATATATATTTATATATAAATATATAATAAATAGTTTTACTGTATAAATAATATTTTTGTTTCATAAGACTTGAATTTTTATAAGGCTTTTCTTATTTAAATAAAATAAAGAGAAGTCAATATTATGAGATTTTTTAAAATTAATTTTTAAAATGTGAATTCCCAGTTCTTATTAATATATAAATCGTCCAAAAAGGTGTGTATTAGATAATATATTAAGCGCTACATCATACGATGATTTATGCATGAAAGTCTTCAAAAAATGTACATAAATTGTTCCATGGTCCTGAGTTTTTCAAATTAAACGTATTTCGTCCCAAGATAAGAAGGGTTACACATTTTTTACCTAAAACACCAGGGATAGGACGGTTTATGTATATTTAACAACTCATAGCAACTTAGTACGATTTACGTGTTGGAGGCTAACTTTCAAGACACTGTGATGATTTATGAAGACAATGAGCCTATAAATAAATGAGTATGATGTATTAACGAGCCATACATGAATTGAGAGTTGTAGAAGAGATGACTGAGAGTGTATTTTTGCTATTTTATCACCGAAAAAAATTTGATGAAAATACAAGTGAGGGTGTTATATTCTCTAGTAAAAAGCAGATTGGATTGTTTATCAATCCATCAATGAGTTTGATGGATTTACAAATATTATATTACAGAAGTTAAGAAAGTGTAGCAAGAAACATGTAAAGTAAGTATTTTTTTTTTTTTGATTTCTATCTCACTCAGGCAAGGTTATGTTAATTTTGAAAAAAAATGAGATGTTAGACGATGACGGCATGCGAGTTATATTTTATAGTTAAGCTAGATTTACATATTTGGATACTATGGAGTTATTTGCGAGAATGGTTGATGCATAAGGTAGCTCTGGTGGATCTGCTCTGAATCTGCCAACTGGCATGATAAAAGGAAGTTCTAGTGCCATTCCAACTAGTCACGAGGTTACTACCCATATTTTGTCTCCATCATTTACAGCAGATTTGTTCGTTCAAGCAGATAATGCAGATGACTTGTGTGATGTACATACTTTCGAAGAACTTGCAGCTGCAATGAGAGCAGCACCTGTATTGGATGGTGCACCAAAATTCATGGAGGTCAAAGATAGGGATCCACTAACCGAGGCTATAGGTGATGATCGGTTGGATTCGAAACCACCCATTGTTGGTGATAATACTGACAACGAGGAAGGCACAACACGTATCAGAAGATCACAAGCTCAATCAAGCTCCCAGACACAACAGTACCCTCTACACTTCTCTAATTTAGATCTTGAGGAAATGAATCAATCAGCATTTTCAGATCAACAACTCCTTACTATTCATGGAGACGTGCCTAGTATGCTTGGCATAAACGAATTTCGAATTAGCCAGCAGTTCCAAAGCAAAGAGAAAGTTGGGTTGACAATAAAAAGTTACAATATTCGTTGGGGTGTTGAGTATAAAGTGTTTGAATTCAATCAATTGAAGTATCATAAAAAATGTATACAGTTTGGGAGTAAATATAATTGGCTGATACATGTGACTATGTGGCAGAGGAAAAGCTACTGGGAAGTTAGAAAGTACAATGGGGAGCACACATATTTTGCAACATAGATATCCACCGATCACAAGCAGCTCGATTATCATGTCATCTATGCGTCAATTCTATCATTGGTCATGGCAAATACATTCCCCGTGAAAGTATTGCAGAATTTGGTCTCATCAAGATTTGCTTTCAAGCCCAATTATCAGAAGGTGTAAATGGCTAATCAATAGGCAATTGCACAGATATATAGAGATTGGGAAGAGTTTTACAACCTGATTCCGAGGTGGATAATCAAGGTTCAGATATATATATATATATATATATATATATATATATATATATATATATATATATATATATATATATATATATATATATATATATATGCCTGGCACTATAGCAGTGTTACGTACTTCACTTGTTAGGGCTGGTAATATAGTTGATGGAACGATGGTGTTTTTTCTTGATTGTTTTGGATGTTTCCTCCATGTGTCACTACAAGAAAAATGTTAAATACCGTCAAATTTAGCATCGGAGATTAGTAGCGGATTTACCAACGAATTTATCGGCTAATCTGACAATAAATTCGTCAGATAAAAAAATTACCATCGAATTTGATTTTTTGACGGTAACTTTGCCGGTAATAATCACTACAAGAAAAATGTTGAATACCATCGAATTTAACGTTGGACGTTAGCGGTGGGTTTACCGACGGATTTATCAGCGGATTTGGTAATAAATTTGCCGGGTAAAAAATCGAATTTGGCTTTCCGATGATAAATTCGTCGGTAATAATTGGAGGAAAAAAAAAGAAAAATTGGTGCAATCATTATCGTCAGATTTACCAGCAGATAAATCCGACAGTGATCCAAATTAGTGGAATGCTGCGTTTTGGTCATTCGCAAAGTATTACCGTCAAATTTATCTGTTGGTAAATCCGACGACCGACGGTAATCTTGTCCTAAATTCGAATCGTGAACCCTCTCCCCTCATTTTTGAACTACTCTCTCTCTCTCTCTCTCTCTCTCTCTCTCTCTCTCCCCCACAAACTACCTCCGGCAACCCCTCCACCACTATCGGCCACCACCAACAGCGTTCAAAGACTGTGTGGGCTCCTTTTGTTGTGTTGGTCGCTCTATCACCACCATTTTTGTTGTTCTGCCACTGCTGCCACCACCACTGCTTCCATCGTTGTCACTATTGCTCTTTGTGTCGCTAGAGCTAGCTCCTTCCTCTCCCTCTAGGTATGTTGTCCTTCTCCTTATTCCTACTATTTTTTTAAATTTATTTTTAAACAAATTCTAAATCCTAATTTATCTAATTTTAATTTGTTATGTATTAGAAAATTTGTAATTAGGATATTTGTATTAGAGATTTAGCTGTTTTTCAGATTTAGTTCATGTATTAATTTAGATTTAGGGTTTTTTTAATTCTATTTTGATTACTCTATGTTTGAAATTTTGTTTATGATTTTGATTTTGAATTTTGTTTTGATAATTTTGTATTTATTATTATTATTTTTGTTTATTGCTTTTTATTTCTGTTTATTGTTCTGCAAATGTAAGGTCTCCAACTTTATTATTCTAATTTCTGTTCTTAATTAGTTGATTATTATTAATTATCTGAGTTAATATTAATTTATTTATTTTCTAAGTTAATTATTGACTTGTTATTTATTATTATTAATTTTCTAAGTTTATTATTATCTGAGTTAATTATTTTCTGAACTAATTAGCTAATTATTGTTAATTGTCAGAGTTAATCTTAAATTATTTATTTTTTGAGTTAATTATTGATTTAAGTTATGTTTTTGGATTAATAATGGCTGAATGTCAATTATGTTTGATGTGACTGGTTGATTGATTTTGTATATGGTTGTATTTGGCTGATGATATAGATTTTAGATTTGGTGAATAAATTTATAAAGTTTTTATGGTTTGGGTACTTTTGGTGTTTGCTTGGTTTTAGTTCGTGTATGATTTGTGAACTTATGACTAAACGTTAACAGTGACGGTGCAGATTTTTTGTTTTAAATTTTTTATTGGACTCTCTTTGGTTATTGTAGATTTCTACAAAATAATAACTTGACAGGTCAAGTTTCATCAAACTTATTAATTGAAGAATCAGATAATAAATATTAATAATAGTTGACAATGAAATATTTATTGGTTATGAATTGGTGTTTGATTTTGCTATTGTATTGGCTTAATTTATGATAATGTATGGTTGATAGGGTGATGATAAATTAGTTAATTATTAGGGATAAGTATTGTTTTGGTCCCTCACGTTGAGGGTCAGAATCGAAACCGTCCCCAACGTAATTTTCGATTTAGAATCATACTTAACATTTTTTTTCGTATTAAAATCGTCTTTTTAATTTTTTTTGGATCAAAATACCCTCACCACTACCAACACAATTACCTCCTCCACCAACACTAACACCACCACCACCACAACCACCACCACCACCACCACCACCAACAATAGAATAAACAAAAGAGAAAAAACTTGAGACCTGGAAAGCAGAAATTTGGAGCAGGCAAGGAGAAGGAACACACAGCACCAAATCAGCACAATGAAAAGTGATGGATTCAGGCAGTATTCTATTTGTTGAATTCAACAACCAATTACAAGTAAGCAATAAGAATTCAAACAATTATACTCAACTGAATCCAACAATGAAGGTCACATTGAAACAAGAATTCAGCAGCAATAACAACTTAAATCCATACATTGAGCAAAAATCATCCCTGCACAAGCAACCATTAACAATATTTAGCAGCTGGTTCACTCCAAACCGCCATGAACAAACGCACAGCAGCAAGAGACAGGGGTGTAGCAGAATCAGACAAGCCAATTTAGCACTGGGCAAATCAATGAAACAACAACATTTCCAAACAGGAGCATTAATCAAAACAAAAAACCTAAATCCACTATCCAGCTCAGATTTTCTAACCACCTGGGAAGCAGAAAATTGGAGCAGGGAAGGAGAAGGAAACACGGTGGTGAGGAATGGGCAGAGCAACTTAGCTGGCCTGGTGGTGGCGCTGGCGACGTGGTAGCGGTCAGGATGCAGTGAAATGGTAATAGGAATTTTGTCCTGTTCTAACTTTCGAAGACAGTGGGAGGAGCGATGGAGCAAGGAGAAGGGGAAAGGGCTTCGCACGAAGGGGAGGGGCTTGGACGCCGCGGCAGCGCTGGGTTGGGTCGCCATGGCTCGTAGATGGTGGAGGCTACGGGTCAGTGGTTCGGCCATGGGGAGGTTGGTTCGCGATGGTGGTTCGACGCTGAAAGGAGACGCGAGGGGAAGAAGAGGGTAGAGGGTCGCGGGGGTGGTTGGCTGGGTTAGGGTTCGGACAGGGGGTGGTGATGGGTTGGGATGCCGGTAAGGGCGCAGTGGCGAAGGTTGGGTGGCAACAGCGTCACTGAGGGGCGCGGCAGCTGTTCGATGGCAGAGTAGAGGAGAATGGGACAAGGGGACAGAGAAGAGATGAGAGAAGAGGAAGAAGAAAGGGAAGAGGGGGAAAGCTGGTCGCGGTGGCTCGCTGGGGCTATTCGGTGGCAGAGGAGAGGAGAGTGGGAGCAAGGGGACAGAGAAGAGATGAGAGAAGAGGAAGAAGAAAGGGGAGAGGGGGAGCGGTGGCTCGATGGGGATTAGGGGTAGTTTAGGAATAAAATTAAAAATTTATTAAAAAGGAGGATTTTAATACGAAAAAAAACGTTAAGTATGATTCTAAATCGAAAATTACGTTGGGGACGGTTTTGATTCCGACCCTCAACGTGAGGGACCAAAACAATACTTATCCCTAATTATTAATATCATAAATAGTTTGTTATAGTTGATTCTTTATATAATGTAGTAGTATTAGTATAGCCTAATCTCTAATAGTTGATTTCTAATTTAATATTGTTCAATTTTTTTAATTGAGGGTTTTATGCATTTTAAATATGATTTTTCTGTTTAATTGAATTTTTTAATAATAAAGTTTGATATTTAAATAAATTTGTTTGTGAATTTTCAACTAAAAAATATTAAATTATTATTTTAGAAATGATTAGAATTAAATATTTAAAATTATATATTAAATTTTTAAATAATTTTTTAAAAAAAATTAAAATTTAAGTTTACCGTCGGATTTACAACGGTTAAATCCGACGGTAACTATTAATTTAGTTATTAGTAATAAATAGTATATTACCGTTGGATTTATCAGGGGATAAATCCGATAGTAACAAGCTCTAGAATTTTGCAATTAAAGGTTATATCCGCCGGTAATTAGCCACGGACAAAAAATCCGACGATAAACAATTATCGGCAAAGTTTATACCGTCTGATTTATTCCGCTGCTAAATCTAATGGTAAATCCAATGATACTCAACATTTTTCTTGTAGTAAATTGGAGGGAAAAAAATTGGTGCGATCATTACCGTCGGATTTACGGTAAAAAAATCCAACGGTAAGGTAATTAAATGAAACGCTTTGTTTTGGTCACAGGCAATGCGTTACCGGCAAATTTTTCGACGGTAAATCTACCAGTAAAATTGACCCTCCGTATATATACATGTGATTCACCTAACCCTAGCCGTCACTCCCTCTCTTCTTTCGTTCTTCCCAGTTTCATCTAATGAAACCCTAAGGTAGTAATTCTCTCCAGCCCAACTCTTTTCTTATCGCCGTCCACCATCCCCATCCGCTGTCTTTCTATCCCCTCTCTGTCCCACTCTCCTCGCAATCTTTGTCGCATCAACGTCGCCGTCTTTATCATCGTCCTTTTCGTCTCTCTTCATCGCCGTCCAGAAGGAGAGTCGTCTTCGCCATTGCGAATTTCAGGTGTGTATACGGATTACTTTTTCCAACTTTCAAGTTCAGGATATTATGAATTTTTTGAACTCATTTGGCAGTTGTAAATTATTCTTTCTTCTATTTAGTATTAAAAATGTGTAGTAGTACTTACTGTTCCTAATTGTTCAAATAGAAGATAGTTAATTCAATAAGTTTATTTTTTTATTGGAGATGTTATGATGGTTTTTTTTTTTGTTAGAAATCAATTATCTCTTTTCTTATTGTAGTCTGAAACTAATATAATTAGAGTGGTACCATAGTAGTATCAGTTTAAAGAAATGCAACCATGTTCAAGAGTTATTTACTTTCAATAAGATGAGAGTGGTAAGATAAAAATTTTTGTTCTAATTTCCAGTTTTGTTCTAATTTTTATTCTAAGTTTTAGTTTGTTCCAATTTTCAACTACTGTATTTATCATAGAGAATTGCGCTCCTTACCAGCACTCTGTATTGAAAACTAGTTGATTTTTTTTCTTCTTTGATTATGTATTATAATGGAAGCCGTATAGAAACAAAAATCATGAGATTATGATTTTAGATTGTCATTAATATGTTTAGTATTTGAATATATTTTGTTGTTTTAAGAATGTTTGGTATTTAGATGTGTAGAATATGATGAACATGTGATGTGTACGAATTTGAATTAAAATTTTTAACAATATGATTTGTTAATTAAGATTTTGATTGTTACTGTAGATTACCTGCCATCACTAAAATGATATATTGAATTTATAATATTTAAATATTTAAAATTATATATTGAATTTATAAATAATTTTTTAAAAAAATTAAAATTTAAGTTTACCGTCGGATTTATTGAGAAAAAAAATTTGATGATAACAAGCTCTAAAATTTTGTCAATTAAAAGTATATCTGCTACTAAATTCGTTGGCAGTTATTAGCGGACAAAAAATCTGCCGATAAACAATTACTGATGAGGTTTATACCGTCAGATGTATTCTGTCACTAAATTCAATGGTAAGCAGGTTACCAATGGATTTACTAAAAACTTTCGATAAATCCGACGGCATCCAGTGATTTTCTTATAGTGTGTTAAGACCTTCTAGTATTGCAAGACACTGATATCTATTGATGATACTCATTTATATGGCAAGTATGGAAGTACTTTACTAATGGCGATTATACAAGATGAAAACTCAAAATATTTTTCCAGTGGCATTCGGGTTAGTCGAGGGCGAGAACACGGATTCGTGAAAGTTTTTCCTAAGTCGCCTTCGTCAGCACGTGACTCTGCAACTCAACATTCTAGTTATCTCTTAGTGCCACAACGCAATCAAAGCTGCGTTGGTTGCCGAAGACAGTGGGTGGCTCCCATCGATCGCACATCGTGAATTATGTGCAAGACACATAACTGCTAATTTTGCGCTAAACTTCAAATCTAAGAATGCACGAAAGATTCTTGTGAATACAGCATATACAAAGATTGAACAGGAGCATCAATATTATATAGATATCTTAAAGTAGGAAGACCCGACAATAGTTGATTGGTGCAATAGAATTGAATTAGAGTTGTGGACGCAACATCGCAATGGCAGCCGTTGATATAGTCATATGACAACTAACACTTTTGAGTGAATTAATGTCATCCTAAAGGGTATACGTAACCTACCTGTGGGTTCACTTGTTAAGTCAACATATAGAAGATTCATAATGATAAGCATTAAATTTACGAAAAAAAGTATATAAACTAGTGCAATATAAGCCTCATTCATGAAACGAACTGACCTGGATGCAAGCGGATAGAGAATGGTGTCAAACCCTTCAAGACTACAGTAATGCTAGTGGCCACTAGGTTCTTAATATTTTGGTTAGTAATTCTATAAAGACACTTATACTACCAGGATAAAGTGACTGAACTCCAACTATACTTGCCCCCTAGCTTGTGTTTTAGATAAAAAACGTGTAACCCTTCTTACCTTGGGACGAGTTACGTTCAACTTGGGAAGTTCAAAACTCTAGAATGATTTATGTGTATTTTTTTTAAATACTTTTATGTATAAATCATTCTAAAATATAGTGTTTAATATATTATCTAATACACACAACTCTAGGACAATTTATTTATTAATAGGAATAGGAAATTCACATTTTAAAAATTATTTTAGAAAAATCTGATAATATTAATTATTTTTTATTTTATTTAAATAAAAAGTCTTCTAATATTTTTTTATTATAAAATATTTTTTCAATCATTTTAGATATATACTAGAATTAGCTACTATAAAAATTAAAATAAATATTAAAAATAAATTAAATTTTATATATATATATATATATCGACTAATTTTTGTGGTTGATTTTAATATATAAATAGTATTTTTATTTTTTATTATATATAATTTTTGTCTTATTTAAAAAGAGAAAATAAAAATGTGAAAAAATCTTATATAATATAAATCACATTTTATAAAATTAATTAACAAAAGAAAATAAAAAAGATATTTTCGTGTATTGTGAGAGACTGAGAGATACATTTGACAATACTATTTTTAATCCTATTATGCCATTTTATCAAAATTATGTATTTAAATTTTTTTAAATAATAAATTTTAAAATTAATTATTTTTAATAAATATAAAAATATACAATTAAAATTTGTGTAAAAATATTTTATACCGTAGAATTAAATTCTTTTAATAATACAATCAATTACATGTATTATTAGAGTAAATTGTTTTATATAATCCACCCTTTACTACAGTAGTAACAGTTTTCTTGTGAGCTTGTAAATAATTAATGATAAAGCTCTAATAAAATTTTCTAGCTATATCCAATAATGGTACCATTCTCACGAAAATGTTGTAGAAAAAAAAAATATAATTGAAGAATTATATAAAATATTTTAAAAATTAAAATTAAATTAGACAGTGTGACCAGAAATCCAGAATTATTAAGACATGCATATAATTAAACTAATTATGTATAAAGACAAAGGAAGTTGTATGCAGGAGGTATGTACAGTACAGCAGCACCGTGATTGTATATAAAAGCAAGTGAAGGCATTAAAATGTAACATGTAAATGGGAGGGAGGTTCATGAAACAACTACACCAGGTCCAGGTTTGTTATCCATAACCAAGATACTCCTATTTATATAATATGATCCAATTCTCTCATCATACTATAACGGCTATCATCAATTAGGGTATATAGGCCAATTAAGGAGGAGCAAGTAAAACTTGCAGGCATAACCGCTGTATGATCTCAATGAATATATAATATAATATTATTAGTTTCCCCATATATACTACTTATTAAGCTACTATGCATGGTATCTATACTATTATATATGTATGTATGTATGTATGTATAATAAGAGCTGGCATGACATTATCTAATTCAGCCATGAGGATAGTTTAATAGGTGGTGTGGTGTCCCAGAAGAAATATGAAGGTAGGTAGAGAGAGTAATATATAGTATGCGAATAATAAAGGGCATGGTACAGTTAGAGGGTAGATTGAAAGTGGGGATCACAATAATAATAGTAATAATAAGGCAATGATGAAAGACCCAAGACTTGCATTGAGACTTGCTTCTATGTCTCTGTACTATGTCACTATGCTGTGTGCTTTTGAATACTCATTTTGTCTTGTTCCTTCTCATCTCCATGCAACGCCTCCTCCTACACAGTAACGCCTCGGTTGCTCCACCGTACCACCACCACAACCACCACCACATAATAAATTTCCAATGTGTTTCTGACTTTATTACCTGGAAACAAACAAATAATGCTTGGACAGTACTAGTATAGTGGACTTTATTTTATCCTTTAATTTATTTTGTTTTTTATAATTCAAGTCACACATGCAAAAAACTAAAAACAGGTTAATGTAGTGTTAAATTTATTTCTCTTCCGTTAATAAGATGACATGGATATATAGATTTAATTAAGGTCGGTGTAGATGAACGAATATGGTAAATAATATTTCAACGCAATAGGGAACGCTTTGCTTTGGTTATGTTTGTGGTATGTTTGTTTATTTTATTTTATAATAATATACATGTCGTGATGATGTAAGTTATTAGTGTAAAGTAAACACCGTTTTGCATAACCTAATTTTGGAACATGAGTGGTAACTAAAAAGCACCATTATTAGTGTGAGTCAGTGCTTTTTTTCTCTCTCTTTCATTCATTGACTCACACATGTGTGTATATATAAAGAAGCAAAGAGTGGGTTAGGGTTTAGAGAGGATGAGTTGGTGGTTGAGGGGAATGTTGGCTGGCTCGAGGCTTCAATTTGGTTTGGGCTTCGGACCAGGCTTCATTCCTCTCAAACTAACTAAACTCCATCATTATATTCTTCTTTTTCTTCTTCTTCATGAGGAAGGTGGTGGCTGCTTCTGCTGCAAAGGTTAAGGTTGAGAGGAATGTTGTCTGGCTCGAGAGGTCTTATTAGCTTCATGAATTGTTTGATTTGATGATGATTAGTCAAAGTGACTAATAATCTCGGACCAGGCTTCATTCCCCCCATCCAACCTTTGCTAAATGCTTCTGCTTCTGCTTGCTTCCACTTTCTTTTTAATGTTAAGTTCCTCTTTTGCAACCTCCAAGTTTTCCAAATTAATTATAATGGAAAATAAAATGAACTGGCAAGTGAGCCAAAACAATGCACATCAAGGCAGAACAAGTTGAAAGGTAGCTCAGACTTTATTTTCCATTATTGTTCTAATAATGATGATAGATATCTATCACTACTGCTTCTGTAAGTTATGCTTCAAGATTGCAGCAGTGAATTATTATTGTAAGGTTCCTGGAGCATGCTTTTCTTTTCTTGTCCTTCTTAACTAATGGATTTTTAGCATGGTTTAATTTCAAGCAATTGAGAAAGTACAGCTTAACATACATGATGGTTTTATTAGTCGAACTTATTAGATTTAGATAAAACTAAGCTGAAATCACCCAAACTGAAAGAGAGACAAGTAATCAAGTATATGCTTAAAATGTGTCTTGTTTTTCTGCTATATATGTATGTATGTTAATTCATGATTAAGATAGATATATAAAAATGTGAAATAGGAGTAGTAGCTTTGTCTCCGGGCCCCGAGGAATGTTTAGCTTATTTCACGTGGACAAGAAAGCCACTGAAGCCATCAACAGTATCCTAACATATATACATACATCAGATGTGAAATTCTTTCTTTTTCTAATCTATCTTCCTTTTCTACCACTAGCTATATAGCTAATAGCTTCTATATACCTGCTGACTTCCAAGTCCTTTCACCTTTATTTGCTTGTTTAGCTTTTTAACCCGTTTTTCAGGCTCTTCTGCATCGTGAAAACTATAGTGATTTGAAGGGAACCTGCTTACATACATTCAACTGCCAAAGAAAAAAGGCATCATTTTCATCAATCTGAATGCAATGTACTTCAGGTAAATTAAACAGATACCCACCCCGTAAAGCACCAACTAGCTAGCTAGCTAGCTAGTAATACTAATACGCTTCTTCATTCATATATCCTTTATTAACTACATTATTATTATTATTGTTGTTATGATATCCAATATCCATAGAGATATAATTAAATAAATATGATGTGAGGTCACTTGTTTAGTTTAAAGTTAATGTAGTACTGGATTTATTATTGTAGCTTGTTGTGCAGCGAAAATGGCAGTGAGGAGTATTAATTTAATTGATGATGCCCTAGTTGCTGCAGAGGCATATCTATTAAGGAAATTGATGAGTTATGAATGAAAGAAATTAAAGAAAGAGATGAGAGATAGATCAGATGTGCTGGAACGGTTAACGAGAAGAAGAAGAAGAAGAAGCAATGGATTCTATCAATGACATAGATGTAGCAGAAGATGCATCTAAGATCACTGACTCAAGAGGTCGATGCATGATGATGCAAAACTAAACATGGAAAGAAGAGAAAGAGACGAGACATCATGGTTTTCTTTCTCTTCTCTTCTCTTCTTTTCTAAGTATATATGTAAGAAGGTGTATTTTAGTGTAATGTAATAATGGAGCTTTTAAAGTTGTTGAAAATTCAGGAGCCATCTTCGGAAACAGCTTCGATCAGCAATATCAACTTCTTCCTCCACCTTTTCATCTTTTGGCATTTCGATTTTCGAAAGAGAGAGAGAGAGAGAGAGAGAGAGTGAATTAATGCAGAGACTATCTGACGTTTTCTTCTTCTTGGGAAACGAAACTCATGAGCTCAGAGGAAGAAGACGCGGTAGCTCTTAGCTAATGTCGCAAGTGATGATGCTCATCTCACAAATAATCAAACTACATTAGTTAACAAGTTCGGTATAACAAGCTTAGAATAGTAATACTATTTTTTTTTTCAGAAAAAATTGTTTAGACTATCACGCCTTAATTTATATTTTCCATGCTACCTTCGGTCTTCATATTTCGAAAATCGTGACTTGTATCTTCATGCCTTTTCTGTTTGTACTTTTTATTATTAGATATTTCAGTAAGTAATAATATATATTTATGTAGTAGGCCATACTCAAATGCATTACGAGTCCCTGAAATTATTTTGCACCTTATTTTCTTCTGTTGTGTTTGACGTTATATTTTTGCTTCTAAACAAAACTGCTGCTTCTTTCAATGTAATTGGATTCTTGACTTCCAAGCAAAATTAGTTATATTGTTATTACATTTTTTTTTTTGAAAGAAATTTGATGCTATCATGTAATCCTTTCCGACTATGTAAGATATAATGTATGGTAAAGAAAACAAAACGTGTTCTAGAAAAAACTTTATATATCACACACAAGAGACAAAGGTAGAGACCAGAGACCAGTGAATAAGCAAACCAGTTTGTTATGTTGTTTCATGCAACGTTTTTGATTTTGATGGAACATAGAAATTAAAGGAAGGACCAATAACGATCGACCAATTCAAGATTAATAAACGCGTTAGGTCGACGTTTGCATGGCACGTGATGACATGATAGAGATGCCTCGGTTATTAGTTTGGCTTAAACTTTGAGCAATATAATCTCTCACCATTAATTGTTATAAGTAGAAGAATAAAAAAAAAAAAACATGAAAGAGAGTGCATTGAAGAATTATGAATCACATTTTTTTTAAATTTTTTTCAACAATTAAAAGAATCCATTCCCTGAAGATTTATATGCATTTGTGGATGAAAAAAAAAAAAAGGAATGAGAGAAATAATAATTTAAAGTTAACTTATTTAACCTAATATTTATAATATCTAAAATTACATATTTATTACATTTAATATTATCTATTTATTTTAGATATAATTAATAAATATAAAATAAAATAATTTTGGATTGATTTTTTTGTCACTCACATTTTTGAAAAAAGGACATTGATATCACTGTGGCCCACAGAACATGCCTCCAATAAATATTAATAAAAGATCACACGATTCCTGAGCCGTGACTAATTAATTACTTGAGCTTCTGCAACTTAGAAACGAAGAACTTCGTTCCAATTCGAACATGTGTTTGCCCCCTTAACAAATCGACAGAATGACAGCTACGCCGAGTTAACGCCACTTGATGAATGTGAACCGCAAGAAGGATTTAAGGGCATCATTATGAACCATACGTGTAATAATAACTTCGGTCGTAAGAGCAATTTATTGTTTTAACAATGTGATTCCATTTTAAAATGCTAGTAGACTAGTAATACTTAATTATCATATCATAGTTTTAATCAACGGTAATGTTACGTTCATCAAAGAAAAACTATTGTCAACAAATGCACGATTCTTGTTTAGAAGTTAATGAGAGGACCTAGCAAATCAACGTTAAAGGCCGAAAAAATTAGAGGGGGGCCTTTCTGGCTTGAAGATATGTTACACTGGGTTAGAAATATACACAGCTTGATGTGTAGAAGCAACACAAGGGGGAAACAAAAATAAGAAATAACCAAGCCGCCGTACAATTTTCACTCTCGTCTATTAGCTGCTGCTTTGTGGAACTATATCATTTCTCTGTATCTCTGATAGTTACCAAAAATTGCTCCCATAATAAAGGGATTAAAGGGTGGGAAAATACCCATTTTATGGGTAACCACATCAACATGGTGAATTAAGAAAGACTGATGGCCATGTCCTGGAGAATAACTTTCTTTTGAGATGCATTGATAATGCCCTTGCACTCGGCATCTAGTAACACCTCCGTCATAATTGCAGCTGCATGCCCTTTCGGGTCATCTTCTGATGTCCTCCTCACCATGAATACCTGAATATAGCAAAATGAAATCCCATGATTTCCACCGTCATACAAAAGTTAATAATTCGATCAGTTTAACTAATCAATCTTCTAGGGAAGTCTTCATCAATACCAATTCTTTCAAATAGGGTGGAATTGGGAGTAGGGAAAGATCAGTTGGAGAGCAAGGGTATTGGAGAATGCATGATGCTCATAATTACATCTACTCTTTAACACTTACAGTGCTTAACTTGTGCATAATCACAATCTTGTTTTAATCTGCACGTGTTACACTTGCTAGTATTCTTAACTATTGCAGTAGGTATTACAATTTACAAATAGCAGAATGTTAATATAGCCTCCTATCAGGCCTAATAATCTTTCTGATTCAAAATCTCGCTTAGGGAATGTGACATGTTATGTAATTTACTAGTGAGTGAAATTTTAAGTTACAAGGATCTTTCAGCAATCGGCATACTCTAAATTTTGATTTCTTTCATGAATGACTGGATGAGTTATCACTGGTTTAAACCTAGAAGACTGCGCAGGGTTTATGAGAAAAATGGAGCAACTCAATGTTAACCAGCGGAAGTACTTTCCAAACCCACATATAGGAGGTGTAACATTTAGTAGAAGGATGTGAGAGTAAATTTACTACAAAAATCCTAAAGCGTGCAATTACCTGATCATGATGTGTTATATCTAACGAGCCAGGTTGTAGGATAAATGGTTCCCCGTCAATTTGAACTGGGAAAGGACTTGAAGAGTGTATCTTAATGACTTTACCTTGAGCTAGCCTTCTTGCTTGTGAAAGTCCGACCTATACAACAAATCAATCATTACTATTTAGTAGTTTAACATACATTTGAAAATTTATCTTCCATACATTGCAGAAAATATAAGCATGAAATAATTGTAAAAAGACATGAACCACTTAATTACAATTGTTTTCTTATATCTAGATGTCATTTTTAAGACAAGGATTCATAAAATAAAAGTTATATAAAAAGAAAGAAAGGTTTGTACAATAATGAAGCAATTCATAATTTAAGGATAGTAATAAACTAATAATGGCAAAAACAATTATATAGTGACAATAAACATTTATTTAAGAACAAATTAGATTATCAAATGGAGAAAGATGATATAGTGACAATAAACATTTATTTAAGAACAAATTAGATTATCAAATGGAGAAAGATGATAGACTATAATGAACATGAATAAAAACTTCAATTCAATGGATTGAAGTTTTGACTAAAGAAGAATGAGCACGATAACTAGCTTTTTAATGAGTAAAATCTGTGTACATAACTATATTATTAATGATACCTAAATGCATTCACGACATTATTTTATACGTATATGAAAATATGTTCATATAATTTTTTTTTTTAAACAGACAACAGTAAAATAGCTTTATTTATAAGTATGCTTATGTAAATGTATCATCATAAAGACTTGATTTATATTTAAGCGGGGAAAATAAAGGTCGTTAGATTATACCAGACCTGAAGTTTCCCTAGGTGCCATGCCCCACAAACAGATACCACCTCAAGCATTTTGTCATGCATGGATTGAAGACTAAAATCATCATCATGCTCAGTATCATTTTGCCAAAGATCTACTCCACCCATGTAGCTCCCAATATTAAGCACGATTAAGCCCTCTGCATCCTGCATGAAGAAGAATTAATAAATGACGATTTACATATAAATTTGGACAATATTCTTAACGTTAATTAATGACTTAAATGTGAAAATAAGTCTTAGTATCAGTAATTCACCTTAGGAATCTCAATGTCTATACCATCAACTTCAAGCCATACTTGCCATGGCAAGTCAGCACATGTTCGGTCCATAATATCTCTTGCTCCTTCTTTGGCATATCTCAATTTATTAACAAACTGAAAATATATAGACATTATGAAGGTTAAAAACCTGGAAAAATTAACAAAAACATAGCCAAGATTTTTAATGAAGAAGGGCTAGCATGAAACATATAATTTATTGAAATTCTTGAGCTAAAGCTTATCGATGTAGTGGTATGCACCAGCACTATAATTTTATTGTTGAATCTCTAAAATGGTAGGTTAAAGAAGGTGCGCTTAAACCAAACTAGACATTGTCATGCATGGTCTAACATGAACAAATATTTCAATTTGATAAATTACTATCAAGGATGGAAGAATATGTTCCGGTAAAAATAAAAGAGGAAGGCGAAATATCTACCAGACTGGAAAACTTTTCTGGATTTATCTGTCTTGTAACATGAAATTCATATGCAACCTTTGCATCACATCCAATCCCTATAAAAATCAGTTCACAGATGTCAGTTACTTACAGAATCGCCCTAGACAGTATTTGTTGCGGAGATATACCTAGATAGTTCATCATAGATTTAGTTTTCACTTTGTTTGGGTTTCCCTCAGAGTTCTCTTCTGTAATTTTAACTTCCCAGCGATCCAGCATGGTTACTGCTGCAATGTTAATGTCATTCAGAAGAGTGGTCAACCCACCCTGTCCATCAAGTGCAGAGAAGCCTCTTCCCCAATTCAGTACCCTGGACAAATCATTTCCAGTTCCAAGTGGAAGTATTGCAACAGGAGGAGGTGACTCAAAATTCAGTCTTGCTATAGACTCAAGGACCCATGCAACAGTGCCATCCCCACCACATACTAACACTCTAAAATATCGCACACTTTTAAACATTTCCAGTCCCACCTCAGGACCTTGAGAAGCACTCAATTCAAATATCTACAGGAGAAAAATAGCCAAACCAGAAACATCCAATGAGACAAAGATATGAAATGAGAAACATGAAATCTATATCCAGACAAGCATTGTTAGTTTACTAGTTTACAGAAGATTGGAAGAAAGAACTCAAAGAAGACATCAATAATTAGCATGATTGGAGTTTTTAAGTAGGATTTAGTGAGATGTTAATCTTTATAATACAGATATCATATATTTTTACACAGTGCATAAAAAAAAAGAACAAGGGATTGATAGGAACCCATATTTGATCAAGCAAACTGGAAGATAGCAATAATAGAAAACATAAAATGTTTTTCCAGGTTCATTTGTATTGAGTTATTCTGCTTAATGCTATTAAGCTAAAAAGCTTAAAAACCTTGTATCTATTCATTTTATTAGCTTGTCAGCAATTTTAAAGAGCAAGAAATACTTAAAACAGCAGCAAAGTATATGCTCTGCTTTAAACCTTTATGAACAGATACATTAAGAAATATGCTCTAAAGTCTACCTATGAAATCAGGAATTTTATGAATTCAACAGACAGCCACAATGTAATTAATTGGGGAAAAAGAAATTTTAGTGTCTATAATTTATTCATGGCACTATGAAGGGCAACAACCAACAAGGGTTGAATAAAGAAATTTCAACCAATGATCAAACAAACTCCCAAAGCATAACCATATAATCCATGACGACACTGAAGAAGACCTAAAAATATATCTCTAACAGGCTTTATGACAGAAGTCAGAGCTTTGACAAAAGGCAATAGCATATTTGTTTATCAAAGAATAATGTAATCACCTGAATAGGATTTAGTAGCATGTTCAATCTCCTTTGAAGAGAAGGCCCAAGCTGCCCACCACTCCTGGCATTAATGAAGACCAAAAGTGGCCTTGCATCGGATGGCAAATCAACCAATGTGTATTTCTTGATTGGATTAGGATTTACTAGAACTCTACCATTGTTCATGCGACGGAAGTCAAAGAGCATCTCATCACCAGACAGGTCCCAATCCTCTATACCATTCAATACATAGTCAAACAATATTGCATCAGTGACCGAGGGGTCACGTGGCTTGCTATTATTACGCGAACTACCTCCATGCTTATTATTGCGATTACGCCGTTTTCTCATCTGACCACGAACGGAAGAGGTTATAATAGAACTCAGTTTTTCTCCTTTTGGATCTTCATCAACTTCTTTGACATAGAGAGGAGAGAGGATAAGTCGCCTCAAAGGACCCAAATCACAAATATCACCAGAATCTTTGACCAATTTATTATGACATTTGACATGAATGAGGCGCTGACACCAGCGACAATGCCACGTAGGGGAAGATTTGACAAATGGAACACCACATGGTTCATCACAGTAAAAACAAAAGGCAGACATCTCATGATATTCATCTGCATTAACCCATCTTTCAGACCAGTGGTGTCGAATGTGGCTAAAACCAGATTGAGCCACACATTTACAATCCTTTGCTGCAAATTGAGAACAGATGAAATGGGCTGCGACACCACAAACAGAGCAACGATGGATAGGAGAACGTTGTGTCATTGTTGTTGTACCTAAGCTATGAGAAGGCCACAGAGAAGTCAAGCAGAAGCAACAAGTGGATGGCTGCTCCCTGAGAGTAAAATCTTCAACCCACAAGTGCTCTGACAAAGGTACTTTAAACTTCTTCCAAACTTTCTTCTTTGCTCTGGCTGCAGCTTTAATCCATTTCAGGGATGATCTTCTCTGCCACTTGAGAATGCCATATATGACAGCCAAAATTCCAAATGATCCAGTAATCAGCCATCCAAGAATAGATGCCCCAGAAGCATCCAGGCTAGTGAAAAGCCTCAAAAAGGAAATCCCCAAATCTATCATGGTGGAACTTATGAACTATTGTCTGATGTCTCCAACGATCCAATTCAAATCAGAAAACACAGGATTTATGTGCACAGAGCCTGGACAGTTTCTCATACAAATACCAACCATTACTACAGAATCATACACAAATGAACCTTATCTCACTGACAACAACAACTAGTCAGAAAATCTAGAATAATTGAGTATGGGCAGCAAAAGTTGATCGGCAGGTCGTAGGGCAGATAAATATAAATCAGAACATGATAGTCGCTTCTTCCAGAAAATCATTGGTCCGAGAGACCCACAGGTAGTTCAAAAGCTTAGTTCAGTGTGAAAACAAAGTAACAAACAACAAAAATAAAAGAAATAAAGTATTCAAGAATAATACAAAAGGGAAAAAAAAAAGAAAAAGAAAAAATTGAATAGTCAGGGAGGACACATGAACAAACCAAATAAAATCATAGCAAGTAAGCTAAGTCTAATTGGAAATCATAATGCTTTCGCTTTCACTTACACAACTTCCCTGCTCCTTAATCATATGCAAAACCAAAAGGCAGAAGCCATTAATTCCAAAGAAAAACTAGCTTCACAATTAAGAAAGTAAAAGAATAATAATAATAATAATAAAATAGAAAAAGAAAGCATAGGGCAATAAATTGTCGAATGTGTGACGTTAAAGTGGTAAAGTGAATTTAGAAAACAAAGAAGAAAGTAACATAAAAAATGGAGATGAAGAAAAATTACGGTATAATTAGCGAGAATGGAAATGCAGCAGCAAAGGATCGAATCTAGAGATTGAGAAATTGAAGGAACTGAGAAAGACATTCGATCTACGTAACAGAATGAATAAATCAGAGAAGATATATATAACGTTGATATCAAAATTCACAAACCTGAGAAGGTGTGAAAGAGACGACAGAATATTAATATATACGATTCGGTCACGTGAATCTACGAACGAAGAAGAGGGAGAGAGGAAAGGACAATGGGGAATGAACTCTCCTTTTCCCCCTTCTCTTCTTCTTCTCCTTTCTGTTGCTCCGAATTCAGACGTCTGCATCGATTAAATCGAACTTCCTCAACATGCATTCCAATTACTCACACCTCATTCATTTATTCTTTATGTTTGTTTATTTATTTGCGTTATTTTTCATTTCAAAAATTTAAATAATGTTTATTTTTTATTTATATTTAATTTGAAGACTTGAAGTCCCTTTACTTATATGGGAAGTAAGATTATATATATATATATACTTTCACTCATAACATAATTTTAACAATATATTGTAAATAAGGAATAATAATTAATACCAATATCTCGATCATTTATTTTTAAGGATATCATCTTAATGTTTTAGAATTTATATATTACCAACCTGTGCTAATATCTTATTAACAATGAAAATATATAATCCTATTAGATACAAATTAAACAAAATAATATCAATAACAAAATAACATTTAATAAATTAATAATAAATATTAATACTCACAATATGATTGAATAATATGAGTTTGTATTATAATTCAGAAGCTTGAATATAATACAAAGAAGCTTATTCAATATACAAAGAATGCAACGAAAACTTTAAATGTATTTCAAATGATGAGAAATTGTGTGTAAATAATAAATACAACTTCCTCCCATCTTCCCTTCCCTTTTATAATAGGCTATTCCCTTTATTCTTTTACAATTTTATCCTTAGTTTTACAAATCTGCTTGCTCATTCTGTGGGTGATTTACGAACTCTGTTTAAGATTTAATGTGCTCTATCATCATTTTTGTAAATTCGGTAGCTATTTTTTATAATTCTATTGGTATTCTATTGGTATTTTTCTAAAAATTTTTGTTGTTTTCTGCATGTAATGTCTTTACTGATTTTTGGGCTGTTTTGACACATCTTCCTTTGTTGTCGGACAAGTGTCTATTTTTCTAATTCTGTGACTCTTTTTTTAATCTATAAATAGATCTTGGCTGCTCTAAGGGCCGCTATCATCTGTTTTTATGGGCTAAGAAACGAGTCTCTTTTTCGTATGATATTCTTTCAAACCCCAAACTGTGGTTTGGCGATTTTGATCTTTTTTAAGATATAATCATCCAGTTATCAATGATCCTTTTACAGATTAAGTTAAGATCAAATTTGTTTAACCATTTTACTTTTATGTTTTTGATTAAACATTATACACTTGGAGTGTTTTCATATCCTACGGAGTCATATTCTCAGATCATAATCCAACATATTCTCATAGTGGGAATGAAGCTTATATCCATCTAAAAAAGGTTTTGTTTTTAAAATATTCATAAGCTATGTTAGCTTCTTTTGGAAAAATAGGTTCTATCGGTTCGAACTCTTAGAACCATACCTGAAGCTACTTAGGAAACTGTAGAAAAATTCCTTTGCGAAACCATATGAACTAAGAGTGTGAATTTGGAGAAAGATACAGGATATACCACTAGACATCTATGTAATCATAATAGGAGTAATTTTGATGTTCGAATTTCTTAGTAAAATTTTTACAGTAAAAAGAAGGTCTTTCCCATTTTGACAGGGTTATTACTTTAAGGATCTTAATTTTAGAGGATATTGTGTCTTTTGTGGTTGGGTCTTTATTGTTCATTAATTCAATAGATCCTGTGTCAACAAAAATAAATTCATAAAAGGTTCAAGTTTTTTGAATACTTACTGATAGGTAATGGAAAGTATTTGAAAAAACTATTTTGTAAAGGGTTCTTCTTTCTATTGTAACACCCCAACTTTCGACACGTCATAACCAATGTCAATTGTTTAGGTGTTACTTGTCGTAAAGACCTACTTGGCTTTAGACTCGGATTTTGATATAAGCCTTTACCAGTTTAATCGTGAATAAACTATTTATAATCAAACTCAGTAGTCAAATATAGCACCGAACCTGACTATAATCAAACTCAGTAGACATATATTAATCATATAAACATAAGATAAGTTTGAGGATACATGCCAAGTATCAAAATAACGAGTACTACACCAAATTATATTTACAAAGACAAAAGTAAAGAAAAACAGTCCCAACCCTCACATGGGTTTCCTAAACTGGAACCGAACTACTAAGATGTTCTACCCCTCTAAAAATACTACAAAAGCGAGGAAAAAGTAATACTAAGATCACAAAAAAGAGTAAAAAGTCAGCTAGGTCGATCTTCGGAATGGTCTTCAGCTAGAGTGAATACGTACGACATGCCGGAGTTGAAACGTGGGCGATGTACCAAAATCTAAAACTCGACGGACTTATCTGCCAAACCCATATGGGGAGGGGGAAAAAGAAAGAAGGATGAGAACTTAGAGTTCTCAGCAAGGTAAAAGGGGAACCTTGGGTCTTTGTCTCTAAGTTGTCGCGAAACAGAAAGAAAAGGGAAACAAACACAGAGACTGAAGGCACACACATGCATATAACAAGTATATAGCATAGACAAAAAGGAAGTAGCAGTAAATAATTCACAAGAAGTACATATACGCAAACAAGTTGATGCATGCCTGTTCCTAGTGCAGGCCATGAGCTCATGCGTCAGTTGTCTACTCGCAACCGGATGTTACTCGGAGTGAACCCCGAATATGGTCCCTTACAGTGTCAATTAGACACCTTGGCATCACGGTTACCCATATCAATTAGGCCTCATTATAATAACAGTTCAATGTGTATCACAGTAAGGAACAATGCTATCAATTAGGCGAATATTCTTGCATTAGCAATCTCAGGCTATCCGTTAGGCGGACACTTTCGTATTAGCAGTTCGGCACAAGGCCCATTCAATATAATTTTCAACTTTTATTTCATTCCTTGTTCCTCATTTTTCTTTCTTCACTTTATCTCTCAATATCATTGTCTTTAACTTTAACCTTTCTTAGGGGCAACTTACATTCCTTTTCATTTCCTAAGTTTGTCTAATCTAAAACCATGCTGGTAAAGTAACTCTAGAAATCTTAATCTTTAATTTAAGTTAGGTTTTACTGAATTTGGATTAGAATTGAATTTTATACAAGTTTTAAAATTCTGCTGTTGCATTTACAAAAATTCGGAAAAACAGACAGCAGCCATGTTTTTTATAAATTCCATAAGAATTTCAATTCTAATCCGTTGCTTCTAAATTTTGGTAAGATTACAGTCAACATCCCTAAGTTTCAGAATCCACAAGTTTCAGGTTCATATCATTTCATTTGATTAATTAATTATCAATTGGAAGTGGAGCTCTATTTTTATAAACCAGTTCAGAGTTTCCAGCAAACAACCAACCTTCTAAGTGACTTATCTAAGTCTACAAAATAGATATGAACATAAAACTTGTACTCACTTAAAATAGACTGACAGAGCTTTAAAATAATTTTGAAATCAACTCAAAATTCTGTTTAAATTAAAAGTTATAGCGTCTGGAAGTTAGTACTGCAGAAATAGAAAACCAGAAAAATCTGCAGCAACCACTAAACTTCAAAAAATCATATCTTCCAAACCACTTAGCCAAATTCTCTGAAATATTTATGGAATATTCAAGACACACTAAAGTTTTATAGAAAAATAATTTCATCTAAAAATTAGATCTGGAATTCTCCCAAAAAGTCATTCGTTCTGCTGCCAATTATGCAGATTTCTGCAGAAATTCTGCACAAGGTATTTCCAACAACCTCACATACCAAATCCTATATTCAAGCCTAGGATTCATCTAAAACCATAATTTTATCTTTCTTTTGACTAACTAAAGTTGCTAGCATAATCAGCACAAATCTAAGAGTTTATATTCATTAATTTACCCCTTGTTACAAAGGACCATTCATAACTCAAATTCACTTTTCTGCATCTTTAACATAACAAAAATTCATTATACACTTTTCAACAAACAAACACATGATAAACCATCAATCATCAGCAGTATACACAGCTGCAAGTAAGATATCCTGTATAGACTATCCCTTACCTTATTTGTTGATCAAACACACAAAGCTTGCTTCTACGGCCTTTTTGCCGCCAAACCCTAATTTGCAACAAAACCAACATTCCCTATCATACTCGCAAGACCATTCGACCCAAACAAAAACAAGCAAGGGAAAATTACTTACCCTTCCTCATTTATGATGGTGGCTGTTTCGTGAACTGAGAAAACTAAAGGAGTGTAGCAAAGAGTTAATCAGAAATTCGAATTAGAGTAAGGGAAGAAGACGGAGTTACTGGTTTTTACTTTTACAGAGGGGCTTGAGAAATTAACTGGGTGGATGGGATGAACTCATGGTTCAGCTTTGGCTATCCCTCTTCTTGCTTTCTCTACTTTTCCTGCCACTGGTCTTTCCTTTCTTCTGCGTGATGCGTGTTTTGGGAAGAAGAGGAATTGAGGCTACTTACTTTTGTTTATAAAGAAAGAGGGATGGGCTGAGTTGTTAATGATGGCTTCGTGTCTCTCTCTCCCTTCAACACAGTAGCAACGTGCATATGAGAAGGTGAAACCATAGTTGGTGACTGAGTTTCAAGTGGTGCTGAGAGAGGAGTCAACTAGGGTAGGGTTTATTTGGGTGAAAGGTGGTTTGGTTGGACCAAAAGAGAAGAAGCCAATCCGGTTCAAGGGTTTGGCTTATCAAACTAATATGGTTCAATGATTCATTCATCAGCACTCTTCAAGAATAACCAAGAGATCATCAAAATCTTCTGGGGAGTTCTTATTTCATATAATAATTGAATCAGAAAAAGGTTCGCCACTTGGAAGCACTAAAAGAAAAGTTTTGAGCTACGTGTTCTAATTCTAATTCGTTATCTATGCTACATATATATAAACCTATGCGTGTCAGCAAACGCTGTAAAGAATAATAAATCACAGGCCTCATGGAGTAGGGTGGTTATATTCTACCTTCCTAAAAAAAATTTGTCCTAAAAATTTTGTTACCTCGAGTGTAGGGATCGGTTTTGGTAGTATTTCCCGTCTCCAAAACAAACACCCTTCCTGGATGTTGCTGTCCAGGGGAACCAAATTCAGGCTTTCATCGTATGCATTCTTTGGCTATATGTCTGGGCTTTCTGCAATTATAGCAAACACCAGACTTCAACAAGCAGGGCTTGCTTTCGTGATTCTTACCACACACGACGCATATCAATTTTGGTTGGGTTGGTTGCAGCTGTTTGCCTAAGTCTAGCTGCCGAGTTACTTTGAAGTTTCTTCCTTGAGGAGTGAGGCTACGATTGAAATCCATTGTTGGAAGGTTCCTGTGGTTAGTTTGTGCTGCTACCAGCTTCTTTACACATTCCTCCATCAGTTGGCTCTTGTTAACTAATTCTGCAAAATTCTGGATTTCCATTGGATCCACATGAGCTAACAGTTCTTCCCTAAGTCCTCCTTCGAACTTGATGCACTTCCATTTCTCATATGCAGCTGGTGCTCCTTGACAAATGTTTGAGAACCGGCATAACTCTTCAAATTTGTGAGTGTACTCAGTGACTGTCATGTTCCCCTGTTTCAACTGAAGCAACTCTAACTCCTTAGCGGTATGGAAACACTGAGAAAAATACTTTTTATAAAATTCAGCCAAAAATTCCTCTCAGGTAATGTCAATAGCTTCTCTTCCTAGTAGTTGGAGTACTCCCTGCCACCAATGTTGTGCATCATTCCTCAACATGTAAGCAGCGAATTCCACTCGCTGTCCTTCAGGGACTTGTTGTGCTCGCATTGCTCGTCCTATTTCTTTAAACTAGTCATCAGCTCGTGTAGCACTAGTGTCCCCATGGAATTGAGGCAGATTTATCTTCAAGAAAGTGGCTAAAGTCATCGGCCGGTTATCGTTACGTAGTCCACCTTCATCTTTGTCGCCACTTTCATTTCCATGTCTAGGCTCATGATTATTTTCAACTCCATTCCGACGATCAAGACGTTCAGCTACTCAGTTAGTAGCAGCTACTGATTCACGTACAGTAGTGGCCATAATATTTATGGATTTGAGAATAGTCGCTGCATCAAGAAAATTTCCCCCTCACTTGTTCCTCCCAGTTGAGGGTATCCTCGCCTATTCGCAGCCATTTGAGTCCTATCAATACCCAATAATCAATATTAAGGTGATTAGTCTTAATATATCAAAATTAAGTATTAATATTACTTACAATGGATGTTCATAGACCTTCATGCAGATTATATCACAAAAATATCCTAACTGCATGGTATAAAAAGATTCAGAGTATGCAAGGGGCATAGACAGTCCATCCCAAGGCTCAAAGGACAAACCGCTTTGATACCAACTGTAACACCCCAACTTTCGATACGTCATGACTAATGTCAATTGTTTAGGTGTTACTTGTTGTAAGGACCTACTTGGCTCTAGACTCGGATTTTGATATAAGCCTTTACCGGTTTAATCGTGAATAAACTATTTATAATCAAACTCAATAGTCAAATATAGCACCGAACCTGACTATAATCAAACTCAGTAGACATATATTAATCATATAAACATAAGATAAGTTTGAGGATACATGCCAAGTATCAAAATAACGAGTACTACACCAAGTTATATTTACAGAGACAAAAGTAAAGAAAAACAGTCCCAACCCTCACATGGGTTTTCTAAACTGGAACCGAACTACTAAGATGTCCTATCCCTCTAAAAGTACTACAAAAGCGAGGAAAAAGTAATACTACGATCACCAAAAGAGTAAAAAGTCAGCTAGGTCGATCTTCGAAATGGTCTTCAACTAGAGTGGATACGTACGACATGCCGGGGTTGAAACGTGGGCAATGTACCGAAACCCGAAACTCAACGGACTTGTCTGCCAAACCCATCTGGGGAGGGGGAAAAAGAAAGAAGGGTGAGAACCTAGAGTTCTCAGCAAGGTAAAAGGGGAACCTAGGGTCTTTGTCTCTAAGTTGTCGCGAAACAAAAAGAAAAGGGAAACAAACACAGAAACTGAAGGCACACACATGCATATAACAAGTAGATAGCATAGACAAAAAGGAAGTAGCAGTAAATAATTCACAAGAAGTACATATGCGCAAACAAGATGATGCATGCCTGTTCCTAGTGCAGGCCATGAGCTCATGCATCGGTTGTTGTAACACCCCTATTACCCTAGGCTTTACCTCTAGCCGTAAAGCAAAGGTTAATCAAAGGTTACGACAGTTCTAAGGCTTATACATATATATAGAAGGGAATAATATATTCTAGAAGTCTGATGAAGGATTAAGCTCAAATTACAGAATTACAAAAGCGTGAGACGTTCACACGAAACTAACGCATAAGATACAAGGTATAGGTATAAGAGAATAAAACATATATAATTATAAGAATATAATAATCTTAGAGAACTAGCCGCAGCTTGCGGAGTTTAAGCGGACTAGTTACAAATAGAAAGATACAGAGTTTTAGAATTAAAACAGCTTATACAACCTATCTCTCAAGTAAGCCTCTAAGGCCATAAAGTTAAAACACAAAAAGATATAAGAGTAACTATAACAAGGTAAAATAAATTAACCAAGGAGGAACCATACTCTGCTCTGTCACCATATCCACAATCTCATTGAAGTAGATTACGACATGCATATGAAAAACAACAATAAAGTATGAAATGAGAACTGGATGTTCTCAGTATGGTAACAGTGCCCAATGATGTAAGATGTAAGGACCCGGGATGCCGAAGGCAATCCTAGAACTCCACATCACATACTGATATTTAAGCTTAGAACAAAATAAATAAATATAATAAGAACTTAAACGATAAACCAGGGTTGTCTAAACCTAGGGAAATTCTAACTAATACTAATCACACCGATGTATCCCACAGTCGTCGCCAACCTAACCTCCGTGCGATCCCATTGCCACCGCCTACCTAATCTCCTCAGCACTAGACAATCACAATTAATGCAAACGAGTAAAATACAAGTAGAAATATATGAAGCAAGTAGATTAAGTAAGCAAATAGGCATGTTATACAATTAGGCAAACTCACGTAATCAAAGCAAACAAGCACATAAAAGATGTATATGATGAATGCCTGTCCTATTTGGCTTGTGATATCACTTGTCGGTCCATAAATGCCATCCCGACACATCCTTTCGGATGTCACTTTTCTGCCGCACCCACGAATATAGTGTCGGGCACACTCTATTGACCCACGGATATAGTGCTGGGCACACTTGCATGCATAACCTAAAGATATAGTGCCTGGCACATTCTTGCAGCAGAAAAGATTATCAATCATAATTCAATCCCAGGGACATAATACCCTGCATATTATCATACTTAACCTAAGGATATAGTGCCTGGCACACTCTCATTATTCAATAAGATCATCATTCCTCTTTGAGTCTTCAACTCATCATAACCATCATCAATTCATCACTTCCATTCCGAGCTCATTAGTTCATCGATTTCTCAATTCATTGTCAACAATCACCATATGCACTACTATTCATTCTCTCTCAACTAACTCATCCGCAATACACCAGAAACCTAAACCTCCGTTTGCTAACTTTTTAAAGGAAAACCCAACTTACACCCCTAGGACCTTTCCCATATTCAAAATTAAGCCCAAAAGCCTTGAAATGGTGTTAAAGAAGCTTACGACCTTGTTGGAAAGGTGAAATAGTTGAAAACAAAGTTTAAAATTATGAAACGGGTCGTGTGCGTCTGCACAGGGGTGTGCGTGCGCACACAGGAAGATTTTGAAAGTGTGCATATGCACAGGGGTGTGCGTAGCACAGGTACTAAAATTTATAGAGTCTGTTCACTCGCACAAGCTATACGAGCGCCCCTAACAGATGTCCCTTCCCAACTTGTGCGTGCGCATAGGGTTGTGCGTCCGCACAGGTTGTAATTCTTCATTGATGTGCGCACGCACAACCTGTGCTAGCGCTGCTACCAGAGCCCTTTCCCCTGCTTGTGCGTACGCACAGGTCTGTGCGTCCGCACAGAATAGAATTTTTGCAGGGTTGTGCGTGTGCATAAGGCTGTGCATCTGCACATAATAGAAAATTCTGAAATTCTGCAAGTCTGCAGAATTTTAGATTTCAACACCAATCTTTGAATGATCATAACTTCCTCTACAGAAATCCAAATCTTACAAACTTTATATCAAATCGAAGGGTTTTCAATAATCTTTATTTCTAAACCAAATTCAACAAATTTTGGAAACCAAGGCAAAAGTTATGATGAGACATAGTTCACCAAAAATCCTTTTTCACCCAAAACCTCAAATCCTCAAATTTAACCATCTCTCAATTCAAAACCAACCCACACCATGTCCAACCATCATAAACCACTACTACATACAACATCTTACCATTTCATATCACTATGCTCAATTTTACACCTAAATTACCAAGCCATTACCTCATATCTCACTACCAATCCAAAATTTCCAATTCAATAATGAATCCACACTCATAATCATCATCAACCAACAACAACCTCAATAACCAAAACAAATCTCAACATTCATCATCAACCCTCATAATCACTAAGATACCAACAATCATCATCAATTCATATTATTATTATTATTATTATTATTATTATTATTATTATTATTATTATTATTATTATTATTCCAATTCCTTATACACAACACCACTACCACATTTATATCCATCATTATTCGTCCACAATAACAACAACATTCTTCAAAAACAATAATTCATACATTCATCAATAATCAATATTTTTAACAACATCAACAATAATTCTCATCCATATTCATCACACATCATGCTCCAACACATACATTTCTCTCAATCTCATCCCCAAACATATATCACAAACATCAACATATTCAATCCTATCTTAGGGTCAACTAGTCTAAGTGTCTAGAAACATTACATATTACATAAAGGAAACCGAAACCATACCTTGGCCGATTTCCAATATGCTCAAACACCAAACTTGATTCAAATCAAGCTTCCACCAAGCTCCAACCATCAAAGCCACACCAAAAGCCACCACCAACTCTGAAAACAAGCTTCATACATACAACATAACCATACATCAACAACTAAATCTCATACTATACCAAACCACAAGGATAAAGAGGTTCCTTACCTTATCCAACGAGATTAGGGGTAAAATTCATCAATTACCTGCTACTAAAGATCACATAAACAACCAAAACCACAAAAACTACTCAAAACCATAGCCTCAAAAATGCAAAAATATAGGGCACGAAACTAGAAAGTGAGATGTGAGTTCTTACCAAATTTCTTTGGATAGAAATGTAGAGCTCGATGAGAGCTTCACGTGGTCGTAAATGGCTTGTCAATCGGAGTTCCGGATCAAAAGTTATGGCTTCCAGAAGGTGGAGGTGAAAAGTGCACTCTCTTCCTCCTCTCCTCTCTTCAAATCGCGGCTCTCTCATCAAAATGGGAGAGAATGGGCTGAAATGCTCATTAAATAAGCTTATATATGTTGGACCTTAGCCCGGTCTAACCTGTTAGTATTTTGGTCTGTTTGGCCCACTTTGGGCCGAAACCTTTAAGATTAGTGTCCGGTTTTCGATTCTAAATTATTTTTATCTTCTCAAAAAATAAATCAATTTTCAAAATCTTATTTTTCCAAAATATGCAGCACTGGACAGACTCGAGCCGGTACTGCTGGCTCAATTGCCAATACGCACTTTTACAAAAACTTTTTGAAAGAAATACATTTTCCAACTCAGAAAAATTCACTGAAACCAAATTTCTCATTTATATTTTCAAATTAAAACTTCTAAATTTTGAATCTATTCCGGACACTAAAATTATTTTATTAAAATAGTTTTACGTGAAAACGTGGGTCCTTACAGTTGTCTACCCGCAACCCGACGTTACTCGGAGTGAACCCCGAATATGGTCCCTTATCGTGTCAATTAGACACCTTGGCATCACAGTTACCCGTGTCAATTAGGCCTCATTATAATAACAGTTCAATGTGTATCACAGTAAGGAACATTGCTATCAATTAGGCGAACATTCCCGCATTAGCAATATCAGGCTATCCGTTAGGCAGGCACTTTCACATTAGCAGTTCGGCACAAGGCCCATTCAATATAATTCTCAACTTTTATTTCATTCCTTGTTCCTCATTTTTCTTTCTTCACTTTATCTCTCAATATCATTGTCTTTAACTTTAACCTTTCTTAGGGGCAACTTACATTCCTTTTCATTTCCTAAGTTTGTCTAATCTAAAACCATGTTGGTAAGGTAACTCTAGAGATCTTAATCTTTAATTTAAGTTAGATTTTACTGAATTTGGATTAGAATTGAATTTTATACAAGCTTTAAAATTCTGCTGTTGTATTTACAAAAATTTGGAAAAACAGACAGCAGCCATGTTTTTTATAAATTCTATAATAATTTCAATTCTAATCCGTTGCTTCTAAATTTTGGTGAGATTACAGTCAACATCTCTAATTTTTAGAATCCACAATTTTCAGGTTCATATCATTTCATTTGATTAATTAATTATTAATTGGAAGTGGAGCTCTGTTTTCATAAACCAGTTCAGAGTTTCCAGCAAACCACCGACCTTCCAAGTGACTTATCTAAGTCTACAAAATAGATATGAACATGAAACTTGTACTCAATTAAAATAGACTGATAGATCTTTAAACTACTTTTAAAATCAACTCAAAATTTTGTTTAAATTAAAAGTTATAGCGTCTGGAAGTTGGTACTGCAGAAACAGCAAACCAGAAAAATCTGCAACAACCACTAAATTTCAAAAAATCATATCTTCCAAACCACTTGGCCAAATTCTCTGAAATATTTATGGAATATTCAAGACACACTAAAGTTTTATAGAAAAATAATTTCATCTAAAAATTAGATCTGGACTGCTCCCAAAAAGTCATTCATTCTGCTGCCAGTTATGCAGATTTTTGCAGAAATTCTGCACAAAGTATTTCCAACAACCTCACATACCAAATCTTATATTTAAGCCTAGGATACGTCTAAAACCATAATTTTACCTTTCTTTTGACTAACTAAAGTTGCTAGCATAATCAGCACATCTCTAAGAGTTTATATTCATTAATTTACCCCTTGTTACAAAGGCATATTCGTAACTCAAATTCACTTTTCTGCATCTTTAGCATAACAAAAATTCATTATACACTTTTCAACAAACAAACACATGATAAACCATCAATCATCAGCAGTATACACAGCTGCAAGTAAGATATCTTGTATAGACTATCCTTTACCTTATTTGTTGATCAAACACACAAAGCTTGCTTCTACTGCCTTTTTGCCGCCAAACCCTAATTTGCAACAAAACCAACATTCCTTATCATACTCGCAAGACCATTCGACCCAAACAAACACAAGCAAGGGAAAATTACTTACCCTTCCTCGTTTATGATGGTGGCTATTTCGTGAACCGAGCAAACTAAAGGAGTGTAGCAAAGAGTTAATCAGAAATTCGAATTAGAGCAAGGGAAGAAGATGAAGTTGCTGGTTTTTACTTTTACAGAGGGGCTTGAGAAATTAACTGGGTGGATGGGATGAACTCCTGGTTCAGCTTTGGCTGTCCCTCTTCTTGCTTTCTCTGCTTTTCCTGCCATTGGTCTTTCCTTTCTTCTGCGTGATGCGTGTTTTGGGAAGAAGAGGAATTGATGTTACTTACCTTTGTTTATAAAGAAAGAGGGATGGGCTGAGCTGTTAAAAAAATTAGGTAATACATTTGATTCACTTTTAATGTGTTCAATAGTAAAATCAAAGCATGATAATATAGCCTGCTATCTAGCAAATATTTGTCTAGAAATATTTGGTCAACCAACAAAAATGACTTAATTAAAAATCTAGTTGTTAGACAAATATTTGCTAGATGGCAGATCATATTATCATGCTTTGATTTTACTATTGAACACATTAAAAGTTAATCGAATGCATTACCTGATTTTTTAAGAGAATTTTTACAAGGTAGAAATGAGCAAGAAGCAAGTAAGTAGTGAAGATTATGGTCAACCACTTGACCAACCAACAACTTCATTACAAGCTAAACAATTAGTCATTAAACCTTTGACAATGTCACAGGTTGTTAAAAGTGAAAAATCATCTGCATCAACTAAAAACTTATATGAAGTTTTTACCGTTAATAGATATACATTATTACAACCATCTGATCTATTCAAAACTAAACCATTATCAGAGGAAAATAATGGCCTTAGAGAAAAAATGTTCAAGATGGACAGAAGAACTCTTTATAAAAATAGTTTTCCAAATACTTTTTATTATCCACCAGTAAGTATCCAAAAAACTCGAACTTTCTATGAGTTTATTTTAGTTGACACGGGATCTATTGAATTAACCCACAATAAAGACCCAACCACAAAAAATATAATATACTCTAAAATTAAGATCCTCAAAATAATAACCCTATCAGAATGGAAAAGACCTCCCTTTCACTATTAAAGTTTTACTAGAAAATTCGAACCTCAAAATTACTCCTATTATGATTACATAGATGCCTGGTGGTACACCCTGTATCTTTCTCCAAATTCACACTCCTGATTCATATGGTTCTGTAAGGAAATTTCTCTACAGTTTCCTAAGTGATTTCAGGTATGGTTCCAAGAGTTCAGACCGATAGAAGTTATTTTTTTAAAAAAAGCTAGCATGGCTTATGAATATTTTAAAAATAAAACCTCTTTTTTAGATGGATATAAGCTGATTTTCTTCATTTCCACTATGAAAATATGTTGGATTATGACCTGGGAATATGACTCCGCAGGATATGAAGACACTCAAAATGTACCATATTTAATCAGAAACATAAATGTAAAATAGTAGAATAAATTCACCTTAACCTAATCAGTAAAAGGACCATTGATAACTGGATGATTATATCTAAAAAAGATCATAATCCCCAAGCCACAGTTTGGAGTTTGAAAAATATCATACAAAAAAGAGACTCGTTTCTTATCCTATAAAAAATAAATGATGGCAGCCCTTGTGACAGCCACCTCAGAAGAAAAAAATTCATAATTCTCTAAAAGCAATAAGAGCAGTCCTAGCAGATGAAGAAGAAGAAGTTCAGTCCAGTTTAGGACTATACATACTAGACACCCAAAATCTATTTGGAGATTAAAAAAAAAGAGTTCCGAAATTAGAAAAATAGACACCTGTCGGACAATAGAGAAAAATGTGTCAAAACAGCTCAATAATCAATAAATTCATCACATGCAGAAAACAACAAAAGCTCCTAATAAAATACTAACAGAATAACAGCATAATTATAAAATCAGCTACCAAATTTGCAAAAACTATGACAGAGCACATCAAATCTAAGACAGAGTCCCTGAATCATCTATAGAAAAAGCAAGCAATTTGTAAAATCAGGAATAAAATTGTAAAAGAATAAAGAGAATAACCTACTATAAAAGGAAGAGGGAAAGAAGTTGTAAAGTATCCACATTTAAACACAATCTCCCATACTTTGAAATACATTTAAAGCTTTTATTGCAATCTTTATATCTTGAATAAGTTTTCTTGTACTATATTCAAGCTTCTGAATTACAATAGAAGCTCATTTTTCGATCATATTGTGAGTATTAATATTCATTATTAGTTTATTAGATGTTATTTTGTTATTGATATTATTCTTATTTAATTTGTATCTAATAAAATTGCATACTTTCATTATTAATAAGATATTGTATATAATTATATTTTAAAGAGAAGATTTGAGTTTTAAAATTTTTAGATATTAAGATTTTGAATAAGCGAATTAATTTTATAAAATTTGTACTAATATAATGATTTTATAATTTAAATTTTGTTACGATTTTATGTATTTAATTTACTTTTTGATTATATGTAAAACTTTATTTTTTTTTATTTTGAATTTAGATTTGTAAAATCTTTATTAGTCAATCTTTGGAATTTAGATTTATAATTTAGGATTTAAAATTAAAAATTTATTATTTAAAATTAAAAATTTAAGATAAATAAAATAATTTTTAAAAAAAATATTTGTTGAAAAAGTTATTTCTTTAAAACTTTTTATATTTTAGTAAAGTGCAAACTTACATGTAGTCTTAGCTGTAACACTCTTACTATTAGAATGGCACGCTTCCGATTGTGCTACTCTAACAGCGAGGATATTACGACAACTTCCATATACTTAATAATAAAATAGGAGCATTTAACTCGAGACACACACACACACACAAACAATAACCAGAGTTTGTTATACACGTAGTTACAAATATTACATATCATTACTGTTCCGAGGGTTACCTGAAACTGTAGGTCGATCTCGGACGAGATCTTCTATACTGTTCGGAGCTGTTGTGTCCGATTTGTTGGACTTGGTGATGGTGCTGATCCTTCGTCACCGGAGGGTGGTGGTACCTGCAAGAGACTCCGATACTTAAGTTAGCAAGGGTATTAAGCAGGTTTTTTGTAGAATTATAGTATGAGTTATACCTGGGTGCTCCAGTATATTTATAATGGTGTAGAGTGACCTTTGCAGATAAGATAAGTTAGTTATCTT
The DNA here is from genome assembly GCF_003086295.3 of Arachis hypogaea. NCBI lineage: Eukaryota > Viridiplantae > Streptophyta > Magnoliopsida > Fabales > Fabaceae > Arachis > Arachis hypogaea. The sequence continues at coordinate 118,402,014 of NC_092038.1, forward strand.
TATCTTATCTTTATTTTATCTTTCATAGGAACCGCCCTTATCTCTATAAGCTCGTGCTGCCTTTGGATTTGGGTCGTGTTCCTCTATTTGGGCCCTTCGTTGGGCTTTTCCGGCAATTTGGCCGAGCTCTTTGAGAAGAGATCGGGTAGCTTGACCTGAGGAGGTCGGTCGTGTCGTTGCTAATCATCCCGGGTCGGACAGCTCGACCCAGGGCATGAACAGTGCCCCTGCTCGAGCTCGATCTTTCTTTTCGGGTCAAGTCTTTAGTTTTAGGACTTTGATCCTTCTTTGGTAAAGCCGAACTCGAGCATTTTTGTCAACTTCTTCTTTGTAGAGTTCTCCTTTGAATGCGGAACGTTTTCTTTTGCTTCTTCTTTAAAAGCACGCGCTTTTATATTAGCGCTTTTAGCCTTGGGCACAGGCGAGGGTGTAGTACCTTCATTAGTTGTTTTTAATTGCGCCATTTCTCTTAGCCTTGTCATTTTAAATTTCATTCTTCAGAAAAATGGTTTCTCTTCTCCGTAACTTTCCTTTTCTTTCTCTCTTTCTATTTTTGCCTGAAGTTTGCAGTTTTTTTTCTTCCTGTGATGCTGCTTCGGCGATTATTTTGTGCTTTCCTTGTTTGTGAAAGGGCGACTTCCTGACTCCATTTCCTACCTTCAATTTCGTAGAGGCTTTCGGCTTTCCCAGGTTGGTTCTTCTTCCCATTCTTTTACTTCCTTCGTTGTTTTGCATTCAGTTTTTGACTTTGCTGTGATGCATGTTGTCACTGAGGCTTTTGAAAGATTGTTCCTTTGATGCTTTTTCTCCTTGTTGGTAACTGTGATGACTTTGGGTATGAACAGTAATTTTGCTGATGAACCTTTGTAGAAAGTAACAATTTTTGATGGCTCGTTTTGATTTTGTGTCGTTTGCCCGCTTGGGGGGGGGGGTTATTTTTCTGAAAAAGGTGGCGTCTTTGATGACTTCTTTTTGGTAGTTTCGTTTGCTGATAAGCTGAGACCATGACTTTAGAAGGTAGTTATTTTGATGGCTTTATTTGATTCGCAGCTTTCTGGGTAATGACTTTCTTTTCGGGATGTCGCCTTTTGGGAAAGGGCTTTTGCTGAAAGTTTTGTTGGGATGTTAGTCTTGTAGGTTTTCCTGAGTCCTTGTTCTGCCTCCAAAGGATGCCTCTGAATCTTTTTAGAGTGGGTCTTGGGGTTTCCTTTTGTTACTTGTACTACGCAGGATTATATTATCCGAGTTGTTTTGCTTTGGCCGAGATGTTTTTTTAGTAATCCAATTCTTCTTTTCCTATTGTAGGACTAGTTGACCTCATGTCTTCTCGCAAAAATATGGTTGAGACATCTTCCTAAGTCCTTGAGGGCATGGCTGATTGGGTGGATTCTATGGTTCTTTTGTGTGTTTCATTGGTTGACTCCGAGTTTTGTCAGCAACTTAGGCAATTTCACAGGATTTGTGGTAATGGTAGTGATGAAAAGAACTATGAGCTCGTATCTCCAGCTTCTGAGGAAAGGGTATGTTTTTCTACCCGAATTGCTGGAGAGCGCCCCTTTTTCTATGTATACGACTTCTTTTTTAGTCAGATGAATATTACTCTTCCTTTTACCCCTTTTGAGACCAACCTATTATGGTCCTGTAATGTAGCTCCATCCCAACCTCACCCAATTCCTGGGGTTTTATAAAAATCTTTCAGTTGCTGTGTCGTGAGTTTGGTATCCCTGCTTCACAATCCCTCTTCTTTTATCTTTTTGTTTTGACAGAGCCTGGTGTAGTTAAGAAGAAAGCCACTTGGGTTTCTTTCTGAGCTTCCCAGGGGAAAAATTTTTTCTCCATGTTTGATGAATCTTTTCGCGATTTCAAAAACTACTTTTTAGGGTCCGAGCTGTTGAAGAAGCTCGGCCCTTTTTTCTGGATGAAAATGATGAGCCCACCTTTCCTTTGGAATGGTGTTCCGAGGGTTACCTGAAACTGTAGGTCAATCCCGGACGAGATCTTCTGTGTTGGTTGGCACGGTTGTGTCCGACTTGATGACAGTGGCCGGAGCCGTTGTGTCCAACTTGTTGGGCTTGGTGGTGCTGCTGATCCTTTGTCACCGAAGGGTGGTGGTACCTACAAGGGACTCCGATGCTTAAGTTAGCAAGGGTATTAAGCAGGTTTTTTGTAGAATCAGAGTATGAGTTATACCTGGGTGCTCCAGCGTATTTATAATGGTGTGGAGTGACCCTTTTAGATAAGATAAGTTAGTTATCTTATCTTATCTTTATCTTATCTTTGAGTGAGGTCATCTTATCTTCAAGGGAACCGCCTTTATCTCAATAGGCTTGGACTGCCTTAGGATTTGGGTCGTGTTCCTTTGTTGGGCCCTTTCTGGGCTCTTTCTGGTGATTTGGTCGAGCTCTTTGAGAAGAAGTCGGATAGTCTGACCCGAAGAGGTCGGTCGCTTTATCGCCAAACATCCCGGGTCAGACAGTGACCCAGGATATGAACAGTGCCCCTGCTCAAGCTCGGTCTTTATTCTGGAGGTCGAGTCTTAGTTTTTAGGACTTCGAACCTTCTCGGGTGAAGCCGAACTCGGGCATTTTGTCGATTTTATCTTTGTAGAGTTCCTTTTTGAATGCGGAACGTTTCTTCTTTCGTTTCATCTGAAAGCACGCACTTTTGCATTAGCATCCTAGCCTTGGGAATGTGGTGCACGAAATTGTGTTTGCCAATATTAATAGACTATTTCTCACAGCTTCGCACAACTAACCAGCATGTGCACTGGATCGTCCAAGTAATACCTTACGTGAGTAAGGGTCGAATCCCATGGAGATTGTTGGTTTGAAGCAATCTATGGTTATCTTGTAACTCTTAGTCAGGATATCAATTTTTATTATCAGTTTGAATTGCAAATAAATAAAAGAGCATGAAATAAATACTTATTATGCAGTAATGGAGAATATGTTGGAGTTTTGGAGATGCTTTGTCCTTCGAATTTCAGCTTTTCCCTTGTCCTCCTCTTCACACACGCAAGGTTCCTTCTATGGCAAGCTGTATGTAGGGTGTCACTGTTGTCAATGGCTACTTCCCATCCTCTCAATGAAAATGGTCCAAATGCTCTGTCACAGCACGTCTAATCATCTGTCGGTTCTCGATCATGTCGGAATAGGATCCATTGATCCTTTTGCGTCTGTCACTACGCCCAACACTTGCAAGTTTGAAGCTCATCATAGTCATTTAATCCCAGAATCCTACTCGGAATACCACAGACAAGGTTTATACTTTTCGGATTCTCAAGGATGCCGCCAATGGATTCTAGCTTATACCACAAAGATTCTGATTAAGGAATCTAAGAGATACTCATTCAATCTAATGTAGAACGGAGGTGGTTGTCAGGCACACGTTCATAGAGTGGGGAAGGTGATGAGTGTCATGGATCATCACCTTCTTTATAGTGAAGCGCAAATGAAGATCTTAGATAGGAACAAGCGTATTTGAATGGAAAACAGAAATAATTGCATTAATTCATTGAGACGCTGCAGAGCTCCTCACCCCCAACAATGGAGTTTAGAGACTCATGCCGTCAAAAGGTATATAATTCAGATCTAAAAATATCATGAGATGCAAAATAAATCTCTAAAAGTTGTTTAAATACTAAACTAGTAACCTAGGTTTACAGAAAATGAGTAAACTAAGATGGATAGTCCAGAAATCCACTTCTGGGGCCCACTTGGTGTGTGCTGGGGCTGAGACTTAAGCTTCTCACGTGCCTGGGCTGTTTCTGGTGTTGAACGCCAGGTTGTAACCTATTTCTGGCATTGAACTCCAACTTGCAACCTGTTTCTGGCGCTGAACGCCAGACTACAACATGGAACTGGCGTTGAACGCCAGTTTACGTCATCTATCTTCGTGAAAAGTATGGACTATTATATATTTCTGGAAAGCCCTGGATGTCTACTTTCCAACCCAATTGAGAGCGCACCAATTGGACTCTTGTAGCTCTAAAACAGCCATTCTGAGTGCAGGGAGGTCAGAATCCAACAGCATCAGCAGTCCTTTTTCAGCCTAAATCAGATTTTTGCTCAGCTCCCTCAATTTCAGCCAGAAAATACCTGAAATCATAGAAAAACACACAAACTCATAGTAAAGTCCAGAAATATGATTTTTGCCTAAAAACTAATAAAAATATACTAAAAGCTAACTAAAACATACTAAAATCTACATGAAATTACCCCCAAAAAGCGTATAAACTATCCGCTCATGACAACACCAAACTTAAACTGTTGCTTGTCCTCAAACAACTAGATAAATAAAGTAGGATAAAAAGAAATTAAGAAGCAATAATATCTCAGAGTTTTAAGTGAAGCTTAGATTCTAATTAGATGAGCGGGACTAGTAGCTTTTTGCTTCTGAACAGTTTTGGCATCTCACTTTATCCTTTGAAATTCAGAATGATTGGCATCCATGGGAACTCAGAATTCAGATAGTATTATTGATTCTCCTAGTTTAGTATGTTGATTCTTGAACACAGCTATTTTATGAGTCTTGACTGTGGCCCTAAGCACTTTGTTTTCCAGTATTACCACCAGATACATAAATGCCACAGACACATAATTGGGTGAACCTTTTCAGATTGTGACTTAGCTTTGCTCAAGTCCCCAATTAGAGGTGTCCAGAGTTCTTAAGCACACTCTTTTGTTTTGGATCACGACTTTAATCACTCAGTTTCAAGCTGTTCACTTGGACCTGCATGCCACAAGCACATGGTTAGGGACAGCTTGATTTAGCCGCTTAGGCCTGAATTTATTTCTTTGGGCCCTCCTATCCATTGATGCTCAAAGCCTTGGATCCTTTTTACCCTTGCCTTTTGGTTTAAAGGGCTATTGGCTTTTTCTACCTCTTTTGCTTCTTTTTTTTTTAGTTTTTTTTTCACTGCTTTTTCTTGCTTCAAGAATCACTTTCATGATTTTTCAGATCAACAATAATATTTTTCTTGTTCATCATTCTTTCAAGAGCCAACAATTTTAACATTCATAAAATTCAATATAAAAAATATGCACTGTTCAGGCATTCATTCAAAAGAAAAAAAGTATTGCCACCACATCTAGATAATTAGAATTTTCCTTATTAAAAACTTGAAAAATATTGCCTCTTTATTCTAAAAGTCTACTATTTTATTCATGTTTGATGATGATAAGAAAAATAAATTATAGCTTAATTGGAGATAAAATCAAGATAGAGATATTAATTACTACTACTCATATATAACTTCTAAGGTATATTCCTAATAAGAACAATTATCACAGAGTTAAGTTTAAGATTAGGACTCAACAACCTTTGGTTTGGGAGATGATTTGTGCTCCTTCAACTTGTGGGGTGTCTGGTCCTTCAAGAGACAGCTTCTGGTGCTTCAGCTCCTGCATCTCCGGATATTCGTCTTCTTTCAGATCGAATTTAACTTCCGGGATTACTGATCTCAGACCCATTATTTTGTGGTAATGGTCTGCATGTTCTTTGGTTAAGAACTTCTCTTAATTCCAAAGTAGTTTTGGAATATTCTCTTTCTTGCCTCTTGAAGTAGTTTGTTTTCCCTTAGGTGCCATGATCTTGATGAGTTTTAGCTCAGTGATCACGGAAAAACACACTAAACTTAGAGGTTTGCTTGTCCTCAAGCAAAAGAAAGGAAAGGAGAGGAATAGAAAGAGAGGCAATTTCGAAATTTCAAAAGATATGATGAGATTTTGAAAAAGATAACTTTGAATTCAAAAAGATAATATGATGAGTTTGAAAAAGATTTGAGAAGAAATTTAAAAAGATTTGAAAAGAATTCAAAAAGATAATTGAGTTTTGAAGAAGGTTTGAAAAGATATTGAAGAAAAATTAAGAAACATGTTTAGGATTAAAAATTTTTGGAATTGAAGTTGAAAGATGAGAGTTTGTAATATGTTTATGCAAGAAATCATGAATTGAAACATGAAAAATGGAAAAAATTTGAAGTGAAAACGAGTTTACCACCTCCCCACAATCCTGGCGTTAAACGCCCAAACACTGCATGGTTTGGGCGTTTGACGCCCATTTGCAGCTTTTCCTGGGCGTTCAACGCCCAGCTGTTGCTTCTAGCTGGCGTTGAATGCCAGGAACTCCTTTGTCATTGGGCATTTTTCTGAACGCCCAGGACACTATAAATCTGGTGTTAAACGCCCAGAAGGTGCTTCTTTCTGGCGTTCAATGCCCAGAAGATGATTCTTTCTGGCGTTTAACGCCCAGATGGCTATCCTTACTAGCGTTGAACGCCAAGTAGATGCTTCTTTTGGGCGTTCAGCGCCCAAAAAAGCTCTTAATGGCTTTTTCGCACCAGTGAGCTTCCCTTTTGCTGTTTTATCCTGCGGATCCTTCTGTAACTTTGTGAACTCAAGCAATTGCTATTTTACCTTGAAGATAATTGACATAAACCTGTAAAAATTAATTAATTAACAAATAAACTTTGTAAATGGCGGGTTGCCTCCCAGCAAGCACTTCTTTACTGTCTTTAGCTGAACTATTACTAAGCTTTAATCAAGTCTCAGTTTTGAGCATTCTTGCTCAAAATTGCTTTCAAGATAATGTTTGACTCTCTGTCCATTAACAATGAATTTTTTGTTAGAATCATTATCCTGAAGCTCCACGTATCCATACGGTGACACACTTGTAATAACATATGGACCTCTCCACCGGGATTTCAATTTCCCGGGGAATAATCTGAGCCTAGAATTAAATAACAGAACTTTCTGCCCTGGCTCAAAGACTCTGGATGACAACTTCTTATCATGTTATCTTTTTGCTTTCTCTTTATAAATCTTTGCATTTTCAAAAGCATTGAGTCTGAATTCCTCTTGCTCATTTAACTGGAGCAATCGTTTTTCTCTAGCTAACTTGGCATCAAGGTTTAGGAATCTGGTTGCTCAATAGGCCTTATGTTCCAGTTCCACTGGCAAGTGACAGGCATTTCCATACACAAGATGGTATGGAGAAGTTCCTATAGGAGTCTTGAATGCTGTTCTGTATGCCCACAGAGCATCATCCAAGCTTCTTGCCCAATCCCTTCTACGGTTAATCACAGTCCGTTCCAGGATTCTTTTAAGTTCTCTATTAGAGACTTCAGCTTGCCCATTTGTCTGTGGATGATATGGAGTGGCCACCCTGTGGCTAACTCCATACCGAACCAAAGCAGAATAAAGCTGTTTATTGTAGAAATGAGTGCCCCCATCACTGATTAGTACTCTAGGGATACCAAATCTGCTGAAGATGTGTTTCTGGAGGAATTTTAGCACTGTCTTAGTATCATTAGTGGGTGTTGCAATAGCTTCAACCCATTTGGATACGTAATCCATTGCCACTAGAATATAAGTGTTTGAGTATGATGGTGGAAAAGGCCCCATGAAGTCAATACCCCATACATCAAACAACTCAATCTCCAAGATCCCTTGTTGAGGGATGGCATAACTGTAAGGCAGATTGCCAGATCTTTGGTAACTGTCACAATTAAGTACAAACACTCGGGAGTCTTTATAGAGAGTAGGCCAGTAGAAGCCACATTGGAGGACTCTTGTGGTTGTTCGCTCACTTCCAAAATGTCCTCTATACTGTGATCCATGGCAGTGCCAGAGGATCTTCTGTGCTTTTTCTTTAGGCACACATCTATGGATTACTCCGTCTGCACATCTCTTGAATAGATGTGGTTCATCCCAAAGATAGTACTTTGCATCAGTAATCAATTTCTTTGATTGCTGCCTACTGTACTCCTTGGGTATGAATCTCACTGCCTTGTAGTTTGCAATGTCAGCAAACCATGGCACTTTCTGGATGGCAAAGAGTTGCTCATTCGAAAAGCTTTCAGAGATCTCAGTAAGAGGGAGTGTTCCAAGGGTTACTTGAAATTGTAGGTCAATCTTGGTCGAGATCTTCTGTGTTGGTCGGAACCGACGTGTCCGGCCGGTGTATTACGGCCGGAGCTGGTGTATCCGACTTGCGGGACTGAAAGTGCTGCTGATCCTTCGTCCCTGGAGGGTGGGGGGTACCTGCAAGGGACTCCGATGCTTAAGTTAGCAAGGGTATTAAGCACGTATTGAGTAGAATTAGAGTATGAGTTATACCTGGGTGCTCCAGTGTATTTATAATGGTGTGGAGTAACCTTTTTGGATAAGATAAGTTAGTTATCTTATCTTATCTTTATCTTTAAGTGAGGTCATCTTATCTTCAAGGGAACTGCCCTTCTCTTGTAGGCTTTGGGTTGCCTTAGGATCTGGGGCGTGTTCCTCCATTTGGGCCCTTTGTTTGGGCTTTCTCATGACTTGGCCGAGCTCTTTGAGAGGAGGTCGGATTGTCCTGACCTGAAGAGGTCGGTCGCTTTGTCTGTAGAACATCTCGGGTTGAACAGCTCGACCCAGGATATGAACAGTGCCCCTGCTTGAGCTTGGTCTTCTGATCGGGTCCTTGACTTCGGTCTTTCTTTGGTGAAGCCGAACTCAAGCATTTTGTCGACTTCTTTGTAACAGCTTTGAATGTAGAACGTTTCTTCTAAAAGACGCGTGCTTTTATATCGGCGCTTTTTTAGGAACGTGCGAGGGTTTAATGCCCTTTTTAATTTGAGCATTAATTGCCCCGTTTCCCTTTGGTTCTTTACTTTGATTTTGGAAACCCAGAAACGGTTTTTCTCCTTTAGCCTTTTCGTAATTTCTTTTCTCTGCTCTCTTTGCTTTCTGTTCTTTCGTTTGCGCTTCTGCTTTCTCTTGGAGTCTGTAGTTTTCGTGTTTTCTCTTCTGTGACATTTGCTCTTTGTTCGCGTTTTTGCTTGTGAGAGGGCGTCCCAGATTTCGTCTCCATCTTCAATTTCCTCGAAGCTTGCTGTTCTTTTCCTGGTAAGTACTGGCTTTCTTATAGCTTTCGTTTTTCAATTTCTGGTGAAGCTTGGGTTTTGCATGTTTGAAAGTTTGAATCTTTTCGAAGTCTTGTATTTGCTTGCCACTGTAACATGTTCTTCCTGTCTTTCTTTTATGCATTGTCTTGGCTTTTCTGTTGAGGTTTTCTAGGGTTTTATTGTCGCTTGTGGTTTTTTCTTGCCTGATACTTGATAAAAATCTGTGTCCGTTCCTCACTTTGTTTGAAGATTTGCTTTTTGCCTGATCTTTGAAAAAAGGTTGCATCTTTAATGGTCTCTGCTTGGCGTGTTCGGTAGAGTGCAACGATTTTTTTGTATTTCCCCTTGCAAAAAGGTGTTTGCTGTTTTTTGAATTTCTTTTTGAGACATGCTGGGATGTAGATTGATTTCTGGAAACCTTGCTTTGTTACTGCCTCCAAAGGATGCCCCAAGACTTTTGGTTTGAGTCTTGGGGTTTTCTTTTTCTTTGTTCCATCGCCCGAGAAGTATTGATCGAGTTGTTTTTCTCCCTTCATCCGAGATGTTTGTGGTAACCCCATCTTCTTTTCTTACTTGTAGGGTTAGTTGGCCTCATGTCTTCTCGCAATAACATTGTAGAGATGTCTTCCAGAGTTCCTGAGGGGATGTCCGATTGGCTAGACTCCCTTGTTTTGTTGTGTGTTTCTGTTGTGGATGCTGAGTTTTGCACAGAGCTGAGGAAGCGCCATAGGGTTTGTGGTAACAATGCCCGTGAAGAGGATTACGAGCTTATTGCTCCTGATTCTGATGAGAGAGTTTGTTTTTCGACTTCCATTGAGAGGGAGAGTCCCTTCTTCTATGCCTATGAATACTTCTTCAGCCAGTTGAACGTTACTTTTCCTTTTACTGCTTTTGAGACTAACCTGTTGTGGTCGTGTAATATTGCCCCATCCCAGCTTCACCCCAATTCCTGGGGTTTTATTAAAAATTTCAACTTCTCTGTCGTGAAGTAGATGTAACACCTTCCCAGACTCTTTTCCTTTATTTGTTTGTTTCCGCCAAGCCTGGCGGTTATTCAAAAAAGAAAGCTTCCTGGGTTTCCTTCAGGTCCGCCCAAGGCCACAAAGTTTTTGCTATGTATGATGAGTCCTTTAAGGACTTCAAGAATTACTTCTTTAAGGTTTGTGCTGTCGAAGGGGCCCGCCCCTTTTTTCTTGATGAAAATGATGAGCCTTCTTTCCCTCTAGAGTGGCAGGGGGATGTGAGAGTGTCTCGCTATACCTGGGAGATGCTTGATGATGTTGAGCGTGCTTTTGTTGTTGTTCTTGAGGATCTGTGGGGGAAACCACCCCACCTTGATACAAAAAGGTTTTTGAATGACCTGTCCTTGGTTCGAACTGTTTTGGGTACTTGTCTGACTTGTCTCTTATACTTGTTTCTTAATTTTTTCTTCCTTTTGTTGTGACCGTAACTCTTTGCTGTGGCTAATTCTGTATTTGCAGAGATGTCAAAGAATAACGACTCCATGAAGGCTTTTAAAAGGGCAAAGAAAGCAACTGCTGCTTTGAACATCTCGGCCAAGGTGGTCGGCGAGAGGTCTTCTCAAATCCCAGTGAAGCCTCCTGTGTCGAGTTCTCTCGGGCCGAAGAAAGTAATTCCTACTCCTCGGTTTCATCAGGTCGATCCTCCTCAGACTTCTGCCGTTGCTTCTAGTGTCCCTCCCTTAAAAAAGCAAAAAACATCCGATCCCTTTAACCTGGATCCCCCGGACTTTGATGCTATCGAGTTTGTTGACCAACAAATTGCCCCCTATGGTGGGCTTTCCATGGACGACGTGTCTCTTCTTCGGCATCTTGATTTTATTACCAAAAGTAGTGTGAAGATGGCTCATATGGGTGCGGCTATTTTTTGAACAGTTCAGGGGATCCCGATTCATGCCACAAAGTCCTTCATGGAGGAGGCCAAGTCAGAATTTGATCGTATCAAGGGTCTGAAGGATGAGTTGGAGGTGAAGTTGGCGAAGGTGGAGAAGGAGCTGGAGGGTGAGAAGGCCAGCTCTATTGCCTTGGCTGCTTCTTTGAAGTTGGCTGAAGACATGGTACTGAAGCATAAGGATAGCTATGTCTCAGCTTATAGGGAATTGATGCATCTCCGGGAAGATTTGGAAACTGCTCAGGTTAATTATGGTGAGCTTCAGGGTCACCTTGTGGGCAGCGTGACTGCTACCTCCGAGAACCAGATGGAGCAGTTCCGGATTGTTGCTCCTGATGCTGACTTGACTCTCATCAGCCTGGACAATGTTATGAGGGATGGTAAGATTGTCCTTGATGACCAGGATGATGATGATGCTGACTCACCCCCAGTGCATTCTCTTAAAGTATCGACCTCCTCAGTTCCTCCCGTTACGTCTGATCTGGATTGCCAGATTCTGAACCGGGATGATGGAACTGTAGATGCTGTGCCTATTCAGACTTTCCCTCCTTCTCCCCGTACTGATGCTGTCGGGAAGGCTCCAGATCTTGGTTGATCGCCTTTAAGTATTTGTGTAAATAGCCCGGTTTGTGGGCTTTGAACTCTTTTTTGTGAATGATGTTTTATTTGACTGTTGATACTCCAGTTGCTATTTTTAGCAACTTTATTTGAAAACAAAATGGTTTCTCTGAGGTTGATTTTGGTGGCTTCTTGAAGCTTTATCATACTATGCTTTCATTGTGCTTTAGCACTGCTTGGCCTCTTTAGATTGCTTTCATACTTATTGTTTGTAGCTTGGATCCTTGATGAGCGGATAATTTGTACGCTTTTTGGCATTGTTTTTAGTATGTTTTTAGTATGTTCTAGTTAGTTTTTAGTATATTTTTATTAGTTTTTAGTTAAAATTCACTTTTCTGGACTTTACTATGAGTTTGTGTATTTTTCTGTGATTTCAGGTATTTTCTGGCTGAAATTGAGGGACTTGAGCAAAAATCTGATTCAGAGACTAAAAAGGACTGCAGATGTTGTTGGATTCTGACCTCCTTGCACTCGAAGTGGATTTTCTGGAGCTACAGAAGCCCAATTGGCGCGCTCTCAACGGCGTTGGAAAGTAGACATCCTGGGATTTCCAGCAATATATAGTAGTCCATACTTTGCCCAAGATTTGATGGCCCAAACCGGCGTTCAAAGTCACCATCAGAATTCCCAGTGTTAAACGCCGGAACTGGCACCAAAGTGGGAGTTAAACGCCCAAACTGGCACAAAAGCTGGTGTTTAACTCCAAGAGAAGTCTCTACACGAGAATGCTTCAATGCTCAGCCCAAGCACACACCAAGTGGGCCCGGAAGTGGATTTTTATGTCATTTACTCATCTTTATAAACCCTAGGCTACTAGTTCTCTACAAATAGGACCTTTTACTATTGTATTATCATCTTTGGATCCTTTGATCATCTTTAGATCTTTGAATCTTTTGATCACGTTTTGGGGGCTGGCCTCACGGCCATGCCTAGACCTTGTTCTTATGTATTTTCAACGGTGGAGTTTCTACACACCATAGATTAAGGTGTGGAGCTCTGCTGTACCTCGAGTATTAATGCAATTACTATTGTTCTTCTATTCAATTCGGCTTATTCTTGTTCTAAGATATCACTTGTTCTTCAACTTGATGAATGTGATGATCCGTGACACTCATCATCATTCTCAGCTATGAACGTGTGCCTGACAACCACCTCCGTTCTACCTTAGATTGAGTGTATATCTCTTGGATCCCTTAATCAGAATCTTCGTGGTATACGCTAGAACTGATGGCGGCATTCAAGAGAATCCGGAAGGTCTAAACCTTGTCTGTGGTATTCTGAGTAGGATTCAATGATTGAATGACTGTGACGAGCTTCAAACTCTTGAAGGCTGGGCGTTAGTGACAGACGCAAAAGAATCACTGGATTCTATTCCAACCTGATTGAGAACCGACAAATGATTAGCTGTGCCGTGACAGGGTGCGTTGAACATTTTCACTGATAGGATGGGAGGTAGCCACTGACAACGGTGAAACCCTACATATAGCTTGCCATGGAAAGGAGTAAGAAGGATTGGATGAAGACAGTAGGAAAGCAGAGAGACGGAAGGGACAAAGCATATTCATACGCTTATCTGAAATTCCCACCAATGAATTACATAAGTATCTCTATCTTTATCTTTATGTTTCATTCATCATCCATAACCATTTGAGTCTGCCTGACTAAGATTTACAAGATGACCATAGCTTGCTTCATACCAACAATCTCTGTGGGATCGACCCTTACTCGCGTAAGGTTTATTACTTGGACGACCCAGTACACTTGCTGGTTAGTTGTGCGAAGTTGTGATAAAGAGTTGAGATTGCAATTGGGCGTACCATGTTGATGGCGTCATTGATGATCACAATTTCGCCACACCAAGTTTTTGGCGCCGTTGCCGGGGATTGTTGAGTTTGGACAACTGACAGTTCATCTTGTTGCTTAGATTAAGTATTTTTCTTCAGAGTTCTTAAGAATGAATTCTAGAGTTTCATGATGATCTGTTGAAGTCTGGCTGGCTGTGAAGCCATGTCTAATTTTATTGGACTGAGGTTTCAACTTATCATCACAAGAGCTTGTTGATTTCTATCAATCTTGCTGTTGGAGCAGTGATATGCTAAGGCTTGGCTGGCCATTGGCCATGTCTAGTGTTTTGGACCGGAGCTTTCTTTGAAAGCTTGGCTGGCTATAAAGCCATGTCTAATTCCTGGACCGAAGTCTTAGACTAGCATTGCAATGATTCCTGGAATTCTCATTAAGAATTTTGATATCTTTATTTTCTTTTCCACTTAATTTTCGAAAAATCCAAAAAAATTACAAAATCATAAAAACCAAAAACATTCTATTTTTCTTGTTTGAGTCTAGTGTTTCATGTTAAGTTTGGTGTCAATTGCATGTTTCTGTTCTTCTTGCATTCATTCATGTGTCTTAAGTGATCTTCAAGATGTTCTTGATGATTTCATTACTCTGATCTTTAAATTCTCTTGACTTGAGTATTTTGTGTTTCTCATATGCATTCTCATCTTGTTAGTGTCAGTAGTATACAAACTACTAAGTTTGGTGTCTTGCATGCATTGTTATTTGATTTTAGTTGCATTTTGATTATTCCTCATTATTAAAAATCCAAAAATATTTTTAATTTGTGTCTTTTCAAGTCAATAATACAAAGAATTGAAGATTCAGAACATACAGCAGGGGAATTACATAGAAAAAGCTGGGCGTTCAAAACGCCCAGTGAAGAAGGGCAAACTGGCATTTAAACGCCAGCCAGGGTGCCTGGCTGGGCGTTTAACGCCCAAAAGGGTAGTAGTTTGGGCGTTAAACGCCAGAATGTGCACCATTCTGGGCGTTTAACGCCAAGATGGCACAAGAGGGAAGATTTTGTTTTCAAATCAATTTTTTTTGAGTTTTCAAAATCTTTTCAAAATCAAATCTTTTTCAAATCATATCTTTTCAATCAAATCTTTTTCAAAATCAATTTCTTTCCATTTTCAAAAATACTTGCTATCAATTAATGATTTGATTCAACAATTCAAGTATGTTGCCTTTTCTGTTGAGAAAGGTTTAATGTTTGAATCATATCTTTTCTTGTTAGCCAAATCATTAATTTTCAAAATCAAATCTTTTTTTTAATTGTTTTCAAATCATACTTTCTCAATCACATATTTTTCAAAATAGTTTTCAATCAAATCTCTTTAATTTCTAATTTCAAAATCTTTTTCAAAAATCACTTGATTTCTTTTCCACTCTTGGTTTTCGAAAATCAATTAAAGTTTTTTTCAAAATGTTTTTAAAATCTTTTTAAATTATTTTCGAAAAGTACTTCCCCTCTTCTCACATCCTTCTACTTATGGACTAACACTATTCCTTAATGCACAATTCGAACTCCATCTCTCTTGATAAGTTCGAATTCTTCTACTTCTGCCTTCTATTTTTCTTTTCCTCTGACACCTCAAGGAATCTCTATACTGTGACATAGAGGATTCCACATTTTCTTGTTCTCTTCTCTTTCATATGAGCAGGAGCAAAGACAAAAGCATTCTTGTTGAGGCTGACGCTGAACCTGAAAGGACCTTAAAGCGAAAGCTAAGAGAAGCTAAGGCACAATTCTCTGTAGAGGACCTAACAGAAATCTTCAAAGAAGAAGAACCCATGGCAGCCGAAAATAACAACAATGCCAACAATGCAAGGAAGGTGCTGGGTGACTTTACTGCACCTACTCCCGACTTCTATGGGAGAAGCATCTCTATCCCTGCCATTGGAGCAAACAACTTTAAGCTTAAGCCTCAATTAGTTTCTCTAATACAACAGAATTGCAAGTTTCATGGACTTCCATTGGAAGATCCTCATCAGTTTTTAGCTGAGTTCTTGCAAATCTGTGACACTGTCAAGACCAATGGGGTTGACCCTGAGGTCTACAGACTTATGCCATTCCCTTTTGCTGTAAGAAACAAAGCTAGAATATGGTTGGACTCACAACTTAAAGAAAGCCTGAACTCTTGGGAAAAGCTACTCAATGCCTTCTTGGCAAAGTTCTTTCCACCTCAAAAATTGAGTAAGCTTAGAGTGGAAGTCCAAACCTTCAGACAGAAGGAAGGAGAATCCCTCTATGAAGCTTGGGAAAGATACAAACAATTAATCAGAAAGTGTCCCTCTGACATGCTTTCTGAATGGAGCATCATAGGTATTTTCTATGATGGTCTGTCTGAACTGTCCAAAATGTCTTTGGATAGCTCTGCTGGAGGATCTCTTCATCTGAAGAAGACGCCTATAGAAGCTCAAGAACTAATTGAAATGGTTGCAAATAACCAATTCATGTACACTTCTAAAAGGAATCATGTGAACAATGGGGCTAATCAGAAGAAAGGAGTTCTGGAGATTAATACTCTGAATGCCATATTGGCTCAGAACAAAATATTGACCCAACAAGTCAATATGATTTCTCAAAGTCTGTCTGGAATGCAAAATGCACCAAGCAGTTCATCTGAGGAAGAAGCTTATGATCCTGAGAACCCTTCAATGGAAGAGGTGAATTACATGGGAGAACCCTATGGAAACACCTATAATCCTTCATGGAGAAATCATCCAAATCTCTCATGGAAGGATCAACAGAGACCTCAACAAGGTTTCAACAACAATAATGGTGGAAGAAACAGGTTTAGCAATGGCAAGCCTTTTCCATCATCTTCTCAGCAACAGACAGAGAGTTCTAAGCAGAACAACCATGGTCTCTGATCTAATCAAAACCACTCAAAGTTTCATGACTGAAACAAGGTCCTCCATTAGAAACTTGGAGGCACAAGTGGGTCAGCTGAGCAAGAAAATTACTGAACTCCCTCCTAGTACTCTTCCAAGCAACACAGAAGAAAATCCAAAAGGAGAGTGCAAGGCCATCAACATGGCCGAATTTGGAGAGGAGGGAGAGGCAGTGAACGCCACTGAGGAAGACCTCAATGGACGTCCACTGGCCTCCAATGAGTTCCCTAATAAGGAACCATGGGAATCTGAGGCTCCCACTGAGACCATAGAGATTCCATTGGATTTACTTCTGCCATTCATGAGCTCTGATGAGTATTCTTCCTCTGAAGAGGATGAGTATGTCACGGAAGAGCAAGTTGCTAAATACCTTGGAGCAATCATGAAGCTAAATGACAAGTTATTTGGTAATGAGACTTGGGAGGATGAACCCCCTGTGCTCACCAAAGAATTGGATGACTTGTCTAGGCAGAAACTACCTCAAAAGAGACAAAATCCTGGGAAGTTCTCAATACCTTGTGCCATAGGCACCATAACCTTCAAGAAGGCCTTGTGTGACCTAGGGTCAAGTGTAAACCTCATGCCTCTCTCTGTAATAGAGAAGCTAGGGATCTTTGAGGTGCAAGCTGCAAAAATCTCACTAGAGATGGCAGACAATTCAAGAAAACAAGCTTATGGACTTGTAGAGGATGTTCTGGTAAAAGTTGAAGACCATTACATCCCTGCTGATTTCATAGGCCTAGAGACTGGGAAGTGTATGGATGAATCCGTCATCCTTGGCAGACCCTTCCTAGCCACAGCAAAGGCTGTTATTGATGTTGATAGAGGAGAATTGATCATTCAAATGAATGAATAATCCTTTGTGTTTAAGGCTCAAGGACATCCCTCTGTCACCATGGAGAGGAAGCATGAAGAGCTTCTCTCAAAACAGAGTCAAACAGAGCCCCCACAGTCAAACTCTAAGTTTGGTGTTGGGAGGCCACAACCAAATTCTAAGTTTGGTATTGAACCCCCACATTCAAACTCTAAGTTTGGTGTTGGGAGGTTCCAACATTGCTCTGAGTATCTGTGAGGCTCCATGAGAGCCCTCTGTCAAGCTACTGACATTAAAGAAGCGTTTGTTGGGAGGCAATCCAATGTTATATTTTATCTATTTTCCTTTGTTATTTTATGTTTTCTGTAGGTTGATGATCATGAAAAGTCACAAAATCAATTGAAAAAGCAAAAACAGAATGAAAAACAGAAAGAAAAACAGCACACCCTGGAGGAGAATCTGCTGGCGTTTAAACGCCAGTAAGGCTAGCAGATGGGAAACAACAAAACAGAATGAGAATGCTCATGAGTATAGAGATTCCTTGAGGTGTCAGAGGAAAAGAAAAATAGAAGGAAGAGGTAGAAGAAGAATGTGAGAAGAGGGGAAGAATTTTCAAAAATTAAGTAAGACATTTTAAAAACATTTTGAAAAACTTTAATTGGTTTTCGAAAACTAAGTGAAAAGAAAAATCAAGTGATTTTTGAAAAAAAAATTTGAAATTAGAAATCAAAAAGATATGATTGAAAACTATTTTGAAAAAGATGTGATTAAAAAGATGTGATTGATTTTAAAAAGATGTGATTGAGAAGATATGATTTGAAAAACATTTTAAAAAGATTTGATTTTAAAAATTAATAACTTGGCTAACAAGAAAAGATATGATTCAAACATTAAACCTTTCTCAACAGAAAAGGCAACATAACTGAAATGTTGAATCAAATCATTAATTGATAGCAAGTATGGAAAGAAATTGATTTTGAAAAAAGATTTGATTGAAAAGATATGATTTGAAAAAGATTTGATTTTGAATAACTTTGAAAACTTGAAAAAAAATTTCCATTAAAAACAAAATCTTCCCTCTTGTGCCATCCTGGCGTTAAACGCCCAGAATGGTGCACATTCTGGCATTTAACGCCCAAACTACTACCCTTTTGGGAGTTAAACGCGCAGCCAGGCACTCTGGCTGGCGTTTAAACGCCAGTTTGCTTTCCTTACTGGGCATTTTGAACGCCCAGCTTTTTCTGTATAAATTCCTCTGTTGTATGTTCTGAATCTTTAATTCTCTGTATTATTGACTTGAAAAGACACAAATAAAAAATATTTTTGGATTTTTAATAATGAAGAATAATCAAAATGCAACTGAAATCAAATAAACAATGCATGCAAGACACCAAACTTAAAAGTTTGTATACTATTGACACTAACAGAATGAGAATGCTCATGAGAAACAACAAAACACTCAAGTCAAGAGAATTCAACGATCAGAGCAAGTAAATCATCAAGAACATCTTGAAGATCACTGAAGACACATGCATGAATGCAAGAAGAACAGAAACATGCAATTAACACCAAACTTAACATGAGACTCTAGACTCAACAAGAAACATAAAATATTTTTGGTTTTTATGGTTTTGTAAATTTTTTTGGTTTTTTCGAAAATTAAGTGGAGAATAAAGGTATCAAAATTCTTAATGAGAATTCCAGGAATCATGCAATGTTAGTCTAAAGCTTCAGTCTAAAGAAATTAGACATGGCTGAACAAGCTTCAGCAGAACATTACATTCAAGAGCTAAATTGATGAAAATCAATCAGCTTTGGTGATGATAAGAACATCACCTTGAAACACTAGAATTCATTCTTAAGAACTCTGAAGAAAAATACCTAATCTAAGCAACAAGATGAACCGTCAGTTGTCCAAACTCAACAATCCCCGGCAACGGCGCCAAAAACTTGGTGGACGAAATTGTAATCACTACAACTTCGCACAACTAACCAGCAAGTGTACTGGGTCGTCCAAGTAATAAACCTTATGCGAGTAAGGGTCGATCCCACAAAGATTGTTGGTATGAAGCAAGCTATGGTTACCTTGTAAATCTTAGTCAAGCAAACTCAAATGGTTATGAATGATGAATAAAACATAAAGATAGAGATAGAGATACTTATGCAATTCATTGGTGAGAACTTCAGATAAGCGTATGAAGATGCTTTGTCCCTTCCGTCTCTCTGCTTTCCTACTGTCTTCATCCAATCCTTCTTACTCCTTTCTATGGCAAGCTGTATGCAAGGGTTTCACCGTTGTCAGTGGCTACCTCCCATCCTCTCAGTGGAAATGTTCAACGCACCCTGTCACGGCACGGCTATCCAGCTGTCGGTTCTCGATCATGTCGGAATAGAATCCAGTGATTCTTTTGCGTCTGTCACTAACGCCCCACAATCGCGAGTTTGAAGCTCGTCACAGTCATTCAATCATTGAATCCTACTCAGAATACCACAGACAAGGTTTAGACCTTCCGGATTCTCTTGAATGCCGCCATCAATTCTAGCTTATACCACGAAGATTCCGGTTAAAGAATCCAAGAGATATCTACTCAATCTAAGGTAGAACGGAGGTGGTTGTCAGGCACGCGTTCATAGGTGAGAATGATGATGAGTGTCACGGATCATCACATTCATCAAGTTGAAGAACAAGTGATATCTTAGAACAAGAACAAGCGGAATTGAATAGAAGAACAATAGTAATTGCATTAATACTCGAGGTACAGCAGAGCTCCACACCTTAATCTATGGTGTGTAGAAACTCCACCGTTGAAAATACATAAGAACAAGGTCTAGGCATGGCCGAGAGGCCAGCCTCCAAACGTGATCAAAAGATTCAAAGATCTAAAGATGATCTAAGATCCAAAGATGAAAATACAATAGTAAAAGGTCCTACTTATAGAGAACTAGTAGCCTAGGGTTTACACAGATGAGTAAATGATATAAAAATCCACTTCCGGGCCCACTTGGTGTGTGCTTGGGCTGAGCATTGAAGCATTTTCGTGTAGAGACTCTTCTTGGAGTTAAACGCCAGCTTTGGTGCCAGTTTGGGCGTTTAACTCCCATCCTTGTGCCAGTTCCGGCGTTTAACGCTGGGAATTCTGATGGTGATTTTGAACGCCGGTTTGGGCCATCAAATCTTGGGCAAAGTATGGACTATCAAATATTACTGGAAAGCCCAGGATGTCTACTTTCCAACGCCACTGAGTGCGCGCCAATTAGGCTTTTGTAGCTCGAGAAAATCCACTTCGAGTGCAGGGAGGTCAGAATCCAACAGCATCTGCAGTCTTTTTTAGTCTCTGAATCAGATTTTTGCTAAGGTCCCTCAATTTCAGCCAGAAAATACCTGAAATCACAGAAAAACACACAAACTCATAGTAAAGTCCAGAAAAGTGAATTTTAACTAAAAACTAATAAAAATATACTAAAAACTAACTAGATCATACTAAAAACATACTAAAAACAATGCCAAAAAGCGTATAAATTATCCGCTCATCACAACACCAAACTTAAATTGTTGCTTGTCCTCAAGCAACTGAAAATCAAATAGATAAAAAGAAGAGAATATGCAATGAATTCCAAAAACATCTATGTAGATCAGTATTAATTAGATGAGCGGGGCTTTTAGCTTTTTGCCTCTGAACAGTTTTGGCATCTCACTCTATCCTTTGAAATTTAGAATGATTGGCTTCTTTAGGAACTCAGAATCCAGATAGTGCTATTGATTCTCCTAGTTAAGTATGATGATTCTTGAACACAGCTACTTATTGAGTCTTGGCCGTGGCCCAAAGCACTCTGTCTTCCAGTATTACCACCGGATACATACATGCCACAGACACGTAATTGGGTGAACCTTTTCAGATTGTGACTCAGCTTTGCTAGAGTCCCCAATTAGAGGTGTCCAGGGTTCTTAAGCACACTCTTTTTGCCTTGGATCACAACTTTATTTTTTTCTTTTTCTCTCTTTTTTTTTTTTCGTTTTTCTTTTCTTTTCTTTTCTTTTTTTTCGTTTTTCTCCTTTTTTTTGTATTCACTGCTTTTTCTTGCTTCAAGAATCATTTTTATGATTTTTCAGATCCTCAGTAACATGTCTCCTTTTTCATCATTCTTTCAAGAGCCAACATTCATGAACCACAAATTCAAAAGACATATGCACTGTTTAAGCATACATTCAGAAGACAAAAATATTGCCACCACATCAAAATAATTAATCTGTTATAAAATTTAAAATTCATGCAATTCTTCTCTTTTTCAATTAAGAACATTTTTCATTTAAGAGAGGTGATGGATTCATAGGACATTCATAAGTTTAAGACATAGACACTAAGACACTAATGATCACAAGACACAAACATAGCTAAACATAGGCATAATTTTCGAAAAACAGAAAAATAAAGAACAAGGACATTAAAGAACGGGTCCACCTTAGTGATGGCGGCTTGTTCTTCCTCTTGAAGATCCTATGGAGTGCTTGAGCTCCTCAATGTCTCTTCCTTGTCTTTGTTGCTCCTCTCTCATGATTCTTTGATCTTCTCTAATTTCATGGAGGAGAATGGAATGTTCTTGGTGCTCTACCCTTAGTTGTCCCATGTTGGAACTCAATTCTCCTAGGGAGGTGTTTAGTTGCTTCCAATAGTTTTGTGGAGGAAAGTGCATCCCTTGAGGAATCTCAGGGATCTCATGATGAGTGGGATCTCTTGTGTGCTCCATCCTTTTCTTAGTGATGGGCTTGTCCTCATCAATGGGGATGTCTCCCTCTATGTCAACTCCAACTGAATAACAGAGGTGAAAAATGAGATGAGGAAAGGCTAACCTTGCCAAGGTAGAGGACTTGTCCGCCACCTTATAAAGTTCTTGGGATATAACCTCATGAACTTCTATTTCTTCTCCAATCATGATGCTATGAATCATGATAGCCCGGTCTATGGTAACTTCGGACCGGTTGCTAGTGGGAATGATTGAGCGTTGGATAAACTCCAACCATCCCCTAGCCACAGGCTTGAGGTCATGCCTTCTCAATTAAACCGGCTTCCCTCTTGAATCTCTCTTCCATTGGGCGCCCTCTTCACAAATGACTGTGAGGACTTGGTCCAACCTTTGATCAAAGTTGACCCTTCTAGTGTAAGGATGTTCATCTCCTTGCATCATGGGCAAGTTGAATGCCAACCTTACATTTTCCGGACTAAAATCCAAGTATTTCCCCCGAACCATTGTAAGCCAATTCTTTGGGTCCGGGTTCACACTTTGATCATGGTTCTTGGTGATCCATGCATTGGCATAGAACTCTTGAACCATTAAGATTCCGACTTGTTGAATGGGGTTGGTAAGAACTTCCCAACCTCTTCTTCGGATCTCATGTCGGATCTCCGGATTTTCACTCTTTTTGAGTTTGAAAGGGACCTTGGGGATCACCTTCTTTAAGGCCACAACTTCATAGAAGTGGTCTTGATGCACCCTTGAGATGAATCTTTCCATCTCCCATGACTCGGAGGTGGAAGCTTTTGCCTTCCCTTTCCTCTTTCTAGAGGTTTCTCCGGCCTTGGATGCCATAAATGGTTGTGGAAAAACAAAAAGCAATGCTTTTACCACACCAAACTTAAAAGGTTTGCTCGTCCTCGAGCAAAAGAAGAAAGAAGAGAGTAGAAGAAGAAGAAATGAAGGAGAAGGCAATGGCTTTGTGGTTCGGCCAAAGGGGGAGAAGTAGTGTTTAGGTTGTGTGAAAATGAAGGAGTGGAGATGGGTTTATATAGGAGTGGAGAGAAGGGTAGGGTTCGGCTATGTATGGGTGGGTTTGGGAGGGAAAGTGGTTCGAATTTGAATGGTGAGGTAGGTGGGGTTTTTTGAAGGATGGATGTGAGTGGTGAAGACAAAGATTGGATTTGATAGGTGAAGGGTTTTTGGGGAAGAGGTGTTGAGGTGATTGGTGAATGGGTGAAGAAGAGAGAGAGTGGTGGGGTAGGTGGGGATCCTGTGGGGTCCACAGATCCTGAGGTGTCAAGGAAAAGTCATCCCTGCACCAAGTGGCGAGCAAAATTACTCTTTGTGCCAATTCTTGCGTTAAACGCCGGGCTGGTACCCATTTATGGCATTTAACGCCGAGTTCTTGCCCTTTTCTGGCATTTAACGCCAGTCTGGTGCCCCTTTCTGGCGTTAAACGCCCAGAATGGTGCCAGACTGGGCGTTAAACGCCCATCTGCTAGCCTTACTGGCGTTTAAACGCCAGCAAGCTCTCCTCCAGGGTGTGCTGTTTTTCTTTCTGTTTTTCTTTTTGTTCTTGCTTTTTCAATGGATTTTGTGACTTCTCATGATCATCAACCTACAAAAAAAAATAAAATAACAAAAGAAAATAAATAAAATATAACATTGGATTGCCTCCCAACAAGCGCTTCTTTAATGTCAGTAGCTTGACAGTGGGCTCTCATGGAGCCTCAAAGATGCTCAGAGCAATGTTGGAACCTCCCAACACCAAACTTAGAGTTTGAATGTGGGGGTTCAACACCAAACTTAGAAGTTGGTTGTGGCCTCCCAACACCAAACTTAGAGTTTGACTGTGGGGGCTCTGTTTGACTCTGTTTTGAGAGAAGCTCTTCATGCTTCCTCTCCATGGTGACAGAGGGATATCCTTGAGCCTTAAACACAAGGGATTCTTCATTCACTTGAATGATCAATTCTCCTCTGTCCACATCAATCACAGCCTTTGCTGTGGCTAGGAAGGGTCTGCCAAGGATGATGGATTCATCCATGCACTTCCCAGTCTCTAGGACTATGAAATCAGCAGGGATGTAATGGTCTTCAACTTTTACCAGAACATCCTCTACAAGTCCATAAGCTTATTTTCTTGAGTTGTCTGCCATCTCTAGTGAGATTCTTGCAGCTTGCACCTCAAAGATCCCTAGCTTCTCCATTACAGATAGAGGCATGAGGTTTACACTTGACCCTAAGTCACAAAGAGCCTTCTTAAAGGTCATGGTGCCTATGGTACAAGGTATTGAAAACTTCCCAGGATCCTGTCTCTTTTGAGGTGATTTCTGCCTAGACAACTCATCCAGTTCTAAAGGAGGTTCATCATCCCAAGTCTCATTTCCAAATAACTTGTCATTTAGCTTCATGATTGCTCCAAGGTATTTAGCAACTTGCTCTCCAGTAACATACTCATCCTCTTCAGAGGAAGAATACTCATCAGAGCTCATGAATGGCAGAAGTAAGTCCAATGGAATCTCTATGGTCTCATTTTGAGCCTCAGATTCCCATGGTTCCTTATTAGGGAACTCATTGGATGCCAGTGGACGTCCATTGAGGTCTTCCTCAGTGGCGTTCACTGCCTCTTCCTCCTCTCCAAATTTGGCCATGTTGATGGCTTTGCATTCTCCTTTTGGATTTTCTTCTGTATTGCTTGGAAGAGTACTAGGAGGGAGTTCAGTAATTTTCTTGCTCAGCTGACCCACTTGTGCCTCCAAGTTTCTAATGGAGGACCTTGTTTCAGTCATGAAACTTTGAGTGGTTTTGATTAGATCAGAGACCATGGTTGCTAAGTCAGAGGTGTTCTGCTTAGAACTCTCTGTCTGTTGTTGAGAAGATGATGGAAAAAGGCTTGCCATTGCTAAACCTGTTTCTTCCACCATTATTGTTGTTGAAACCTTGTTGAGGTCTCTGTTGATCCTTCCATGAGAGATTTGGATGATTTCTCCATGAAAGATTATAGGTGTTTCCATAGGGTTCTCCCATGTAATTCACCTCTTCCATTGAAGGGTTCTCAGGATCATAAGCTTCTTCTTCAGATGAAGCTTCCTTAGTACTGCATGGTGCATTTTGCATTCCAGACAGACTTTGAGAAATCATATTGACTTGCTGAGTCAATATCTTGTTCTGAGCCAATATGGCATTCAGAGTATCAATATCAAAAAATCCTTTCTTCTGATTCGTCCCATTGTTCACAGGATTCCTTTCAGAAGTGTACATGAATTGGTTATTTGCAACCATTTCAATTAGTTCTTGAGCTTCTGTAGGCGTCTTCTTCAGATGAAGAGATCCTCCAGCAGAGCTATCCAGAGATATCTTGGACAGTTCAGACAGACCATCATAGAAAATACCTATGATGCTCCATTCAGAAAGCATGTCAGAGGGGCACTTTCTGATCAATTGTTTGTATCTTTCCCAAGCTTCATAGAGGGATTCTCCTTCCTTCTGTCTGAAGGTTTGGACTTCCACTCTAAGCTTACTCAATTTTTGAGGTGGAAAGAACTTTGCCAAGAAGGCATTGACTAGCTTTTCCCAAGAGTTCAGGCTTTCTTTAGGTTGTGAGTCCAACCATATTCTAGCTCTGTCTCTTACAGCAAAAGGGAATAGCATAAGTCTGTAGACCTCAGGGTCAACTCCATTAGTCTTGACAGTGTCACAGATTTGCAAGAATTCAGCTAAAAACTGATGAGGATCTTCCAATGGAAGTCCATGGAACTTGCAATTCTGTTGCATTAGGGAAACTAATTGAGGCTTAAGCTCAAAGTTGTTTGCTCCAATGGCAGGGATAGAGATGCTTCTCCCATAGAAGTCGGGAGTAGGTGCAGTAAAGTCACCCAGCACCTTCCTTGCATTGTTGGCATTGTTGTTGTTTTCGGCTACCATGGGTTCTTCTTCTTTGAAGATTTTTGTTAGGTCCTCTACAGAGAATTGTGCCTTAGCTTCTCTTAGCTTTTGCTTCAAGGTCCTTTCAGGTTCAGGGTCAGCCTCAACAAGAATGCTTTTGTCTTTGCTCTTGCTCATATGAAAGAGAAGAAAACAAGGAAATATGGAATCCTCTATGTCACAGTATAGAGATTCCTTGAGGTGTCAGAGGAAAAGAAAAATAGAAGGAAGAGGTAGAAGAAGAATGTGAGAAGAGGGGAAGAATTTTCGAAAATTAAGTAAGATATTTTAAAAACATTTTGAAAAACTTTAATTGATTTTCGAAAACTAAGAGTGAAAAGAAATCAAGTGATTTTTGAAAAAAAATTTGAAATTAGAAATAAAAAAGATATGATTGAAAACTATTTTGAAAAAAGATGTGATTAAAAAGATGTGATTGGTTTTAAAAAGATGTGATTGAGAAGATATGATTTGAAAAATATTTTAAAAAGATTTGATTTTAAAAATTAATAACTTGGCTAACAAGAAAAGATATGATTCAAACATTAAACCTTTCTCAACAGAAAAGGCAACATAACTGAAATGTTGAATCAAATTATTAATTGATAGCAAGTATGGAAAGAAATTGATTTTGAAAAAAGATTTGATTGAAAAGATATGATTTGAAAAAGATTTGATTTTGAAAAACTTTGAAAACTTGAAAAAAAATTTGCATTAAAAACAAAATCTTCCCTCTTGTGCCATCCAGGCGTTAAACGCCCAGAATGGTGCACATTCTGGCTTTAAAGGCCCAAACTACTACCCTTTTGGGCGTTAAACGCCCAGCCAGGCACTCTGGCTGGCGTTTAAACACTAGTTTGCTTTCCTCATTGGGCGTTTTGAACGCCCAGCTTTTTCTGTATAAATTCCTCTGCGGTATGTTCTGAATCTTCAATTCTCTGTATTATTGACTTAAAAAGACACAAATAAAAAATATTTTTGGATTTTTAATAATGAAGAATAATCAAAATGCAACTGAAATCAAA
This sequence comes from Arachis hypogaea, assembly GCF_003086295.3. NCBI lineage: Eukaryota > Viridiplantae > Streptophyta > Magnoliopsida > Fabales > Fabaceae > Arachis > Arachis hypogaea. The sequence goes on from NC_092038.1 coordinate 118,428,655, forward strand.
TAAACAATGCATGCAAGACACCAAACTTAAAAGTTTGTATACTATTGACACTAACAGAATGAGAATGCTCATGAGAAACAACAAAACACTCAAGTCAAGAGAATTCAACGATCAGAGCAAGTAAATCATCAAGAACATCTTGAAGATCACTGAAGACACATGCATGAATGCAAGAAGAACAGAAACATGCAATTAACACCAAACTTAACATGAGATTTACAAGATGACTATAGCTTGCTTCATACCAACAATCTCTGTGGGATCGACCCTTACTCGCGTAAGGTTTATTACTTGGACGACCCAGTACACTTGCTGGTTAGTTGTGCGAAGTTGTGATAAAGAGTTGAGGTTACAATTGAGCGTACCATGTTGATGGCGCCATTGATGATCACAATTTCGCCCACCAATCCTTTTGAGGTCATGACTGTAGGGGGTCCGACTTGTTTCTCGATTTCCTTACTTTTGTTTGTATTTTAGCGCCTTATAACCGATTTCTTTGTGTTGGTCCCCTTCTAAGTTATTTTTGTAATCCTCTTTCCTGGACCTTTGTCGGGTCTCTTTAAGGGATTACTTTTATAACTTATCTTTGTAGGAGATTGACTTCGTTAGGTCGATCTCTTCTAAGTTGTTTTTGTAATCCTCTCTCTTGGACCTTTTGTTATATCTCTTTTAGGGATTACTTTTACAATTTGTCTTTGTAGGAGACCGACTTCGTTAGGTCGATCTCTTCTAAGTTATTTTTGTAATCCTCTGTCTTGGACCTTTGTTAGGTCTCTTTCAGGGATTACCTTTACAACTTGTCCTTGTAGGAGACTGATGAGCGGATAATTTATACGCTTTTTGGCATTGTTTTTAGTATGTTTTAGTTAGTTTTTATTATATTTTTATTAGTTTTTATTTAAAATTCAATTTTCTGGATTTTACTATGAATTTGTGTGTTTTTCTGTGATTTCAGGTATTTTCTGGCTGAAATTGAGGGACCTGAGCAAAAATCTGATTTAGAAGTTGAAAAGGACTGCAGATGCTGTTGGATTCTGACCTCCCTTCAGTCGAAGTAGATTTTTTGGAGCTACAAAATTCCAATTGGCACGCTCTCAATTGCGTTAGAAAGTAGACATCCAGGGCTTTCCAGAAATATATAATAGTCCATACTTTACCCGATATTTGATGGCTCAAACTGGGGTTCCAATTCAGCTCAAGAATTCCCGGCGTTAAACGCCGGAACTGGCACAAAAGTAGGAGTTAAACGCCCAAACTGGCACAAAAGCTAGCGTTTAACTCCAAAAAAAGTCTCTACACATGGAAGCTTCAATGCTCAGCCCAAGCACACACCAAGAGGGCCCGGAAGTGGATTTTTACGTCATTTACTCATTTTTGTAAACCCTAAGCTACTAGTTCTCTATAAATAGGACCTTTTGCTATTGTATTTTCATCTTGGTTCTTTTGGTTCCCTCTCTGGGGACAAAGCCAATGATCACCATTATCACTTATGTATTTTCAACGGTGAAGTTTCTACACACCATAGATTAAGGTGTGGAGCTCTGCTGTAACTCGAGTATTAATGTAATTACTATTGTTCTTCTATTCAATTCAGCTTATTCTTGTTCTAAGATATTCATTCGCACCCAAGAACTTGATGAATGTGATGATTATGTGACGCTCATCATCATTCTCACTTATGAACGGGTGCCTGAAAACCACTTCCGTTCTACATGAAAACAAGGCTTGAATGTGTATCTCTTGGATTCCTTAATCAGAATCTTCGTGGTATAAGCTAGAATACATTGGCGGCCATTCTTGAGAATCCGGAAGGTCTAAACCTTGTCTATGGTATTCTGAGTAGGATTCAGGGATTGAATGACTGTGACAAGCTTCAAACTCGCGATTGTGGGGCGTTAGTGTCAGACGCAAAAGAATCACTGGATTCTATTCTGACATGATCGAGAACTGATAGATGAATAGCCGTGCTATGATAGAGCGCGTTGAAAATTTTCACTGAGAGGACGGGACTGTAGCCATTGACAATGGTGATGCCCAACATACAGCTTGCCATAGAAAGGAGTAAGAAGGATTGGATGAAGACAGTAGGAAAGCAGAGAGACGGAAGGGACAAAGCATCTCCATACGCTTATCTGAAATTCTCACCAATGAATTACATAAGTATCTCTATCCTTATTTTATGTTTTATTCATCTTTTAATCATTAATCCTCCATAAACCATTTGAATCCGCCTGACTGAGATTTACAAGATGACCATAGCTTGCTTCATACCAACAATCTCCGTGGGATCGACCCTTACTCGCGTAAGGTTTATTACTTGGACGACCCAGTGCACTTGCTGGTTAGTTGTGCGAAGTTGTGATAAAGAGTTGAGATTGCAATTGAGCGTACCATGTTGATGGCGCCATTGATGATCACAATTTTGTGCACCAAGTTTTTGGCGCCGTTGCCGGGGATTGTTCGAGTTTGGACAACTGACGGTTCATCTTGTTGCTTAGATTAGGTAATATTATTTTATTTTGTTCTTTAGAGTTCTTAAGAATGAATTCTAGAGTTTCAGATGATGTTTTCATCATCACCAAAGCTGATTGATTCTCATCAATTTAGCTCTTGATTGTAATGTCATGCTAAAGCTTGGCTAGCCATGTCTAATCTTTTTGGACTAAAGCGTTAGACTAACATTGCATGATTCCTGGAAATTCTTATTAAGAATTTTGATATCCTTATTTTCTTTTCCACTCAATTTTTGAAAAATTCAAAAAAAATTATAAAATCTTAAAACCAAAAATATTTTTATGTTTCTTGTTTGAGTCTGGTGTCTAATTTTAAGTTTGGTGTCAATTGCATGTCTTTATTCTTCTAATTTTCGAAAACTACATGCATTATGTTCTTCATTGATCTTCAAGTTGTTCTTGATGATTTCCTTGCTCTGATCTTTAAATTCTCTTGTCTTGAGTGTTTTGTTGCTTCTCATATGCATTCTCAATTTGTTAGTGTCAGTAGTATACAAACTTCTAAGTTTGGTGTCTTGCATGCATTGTTTGTTTGATCTTAGTGGCATTTTGATTATTCCTCATCATTAAAAATTCAAAAAAAAATTTTTAATTTGTGTCTTTTCAAGTCAATAATACAGAGAATTGAAGATTCAGAACATGCAGCAGAGGAATTACACAGAAAAAGCTGGGCGTTCAAAACGCCCAGTGAGGAAGGAAAACTGGCGTCTAAACGCCAGCCAGGGTACCCGGCTGGGCGTTTAACGCCCAAAAAGGTAGAGTTTTGGGCGTTAAACGCTAGAATGGATACCATTCTGGGCGTTTAACGCCAGGATGGCACAAGAGGGAAGATTTTGTTTTTAATTCAGATTTTTTTCAAGTTTCCATAATTTTTCAAAATCAAATCTTTTTCAAATCATATCTTTTCAATCATATATTTTCAAAATCAATTTCTTTCCATTTTCAAAAATACTTGCTAACAATTAATGATTTGATTCAAACATTTCAAGTATGTTGCCTTTTATGTTGAGAAAGGTTTAATGTCTGAATCATATCTTTTAAATTTCTTGTTAGCCAAGTCATTAATTTTAAAAATCAAATCTTTTCAAAATAGTTTTCAATCATATCTTTTTGATTTCTAATTTCAAAATCTTTTTCACTTTATTTCTTTTCCAACTTTAATTTTCGAAAATCATCAATCAAATTTTCAAAATTTCTTTTAATTATTTTAAAATCTTTTACTTCAATTTCAAAAATTCTTCCCCTCTTCTCACATCCTTCTATTTAAGGACTAACAGTCCTCCACTATCAACAATTCGAACTTTATCTCTCTTGATAAGTTCGAATTCTTCTTCTTCTACCTCCTCCTTCTATTCTTCTTTTCCTCTGACATCTCAAGGAATCTCTATACTGTGACATAGAGGATTCCATATTTTCTTGTTCTCTTCTCTTTCATATGAGCAGAAGCAAAGACAAAAGCATTCTTGTTGAGGCTGACCCGGAACCTGAAAGGACCTTGAAGCGAAAGCTAAGAGAAGCTAAAGCACTACTCTCTGTAGAGGACCTAACAAAAATCTTCAAACAAGAAGAAGACATGGCAGCCGAAAACAACAACAATGCCAACAATGCAAGGAAGGTGCTGGGTGACTTTACTGCACCTACTCCCGACTTCTATGGGAGAAGCATCTCTATCCCTGCCATTGGAGCAAACAACTTTGAGCTTAAGCCTCAATTAGTTTCTCTAATGCAACAGAATTACAAGTTCCATGGACTTCTATTGGAAGATCCTCATCAGTTTTTAGCTGAATTCTTGCAAATCTGTGACACTGTCAAGACCAATGGGGTTGACCCTGAGGTCTACAGGCTTATGCTATTCCCTTTTGCTGTAAGAGACAGAGCTAGGATATGGTTGGACTCACAACCTAAAGAAAGCCTGGACTCTTGGAAAAAGCTAGTCACTGCCTTCTTGGCAAAGTTCTTTCCACCTCAAAAATTGAGTAAGCTTAGAGTGGAAGTCCAAACCTTCAGACAGAAGGAAGGTGAATCCCTCTATGAAGCTTGGGAAAGATACAAACAATTGATCAGAAAGTGTCCGTCTGACATGCTTTCTGAATGGAGCATCATAGGTATCTTCTATGATGGCCTGTCTGAACTGTCCAAGATGTCATTGGATAGCTCTGCTGGAGGATCTCTTCATCTGAAGAAGACGCCTGCAGAAGCTCAAGAACTCATCGAAATGGTTGCAAATAACCAATTCATGTACACTTCTGAAAGGAATCATGTGAACAATGGGACGAATCAGAAGAAAGGAGTTCTTGAGACTGATACTCTGAATGCCATATTGGCTCAGAACAAAATATTGACTCAGCAAGTCAATATGATTTCTCAAAGTCTGTCTGGAATGCAAGCTGCACCAGGAAGTACTAAGGATGCTTCATCTGAAGAAGAAGCTTATGATCCTGAGAACCCATCAATGGAAGAGGTGAATTACATGGGAGAATCCTATGGAAACACCTATAATCCTTCATGGAGAAATCACCCAAATCTCTCATGGAAGGATCAACAGAGACCTCAACAAGGTTTCAACTACAATATTGGTGGAAGAAACAGGTTTAGCAAAGGCAAGCTGGTGCGCGAAATTGTGAACAATACTTTTCACAACTCTCATAATCCCCGGTCATGAACCCCAAAAACTTGGTAGCTCAGTACCATGGCATTACATAACTTCGCACAACTAACCAGCAAGTGCACTGGGTCGTCCAAGTAATAAACCTTACGTGAGTAAGGGTCGATCCCACGGAGATTGTTAGTATTGAAGCAAGCTATGGTCATCTTGTAAATCTTAGTCAGGCAAACTCAAATAGATATGGTGATGAACGAAAATAACACAAAGGTAAAGATAGAGATACTTATGTAATTCATTGGTAGGAACTTCAGATAAGCGCATGAGGATGCCTTCCCTTCCGTCTCTCTGCCTTCCTACTGTCTTCATCCAATCCTTCTTACTCCTTTCCATGGCAAGCTTGTGTAGGGTTTCACCATTGTCAATGGCTACCTCTCATCCTCTCAGTGAAAGCGATTGCATATGCTCTGTCACAGCATAGCGGAATTCATCTGTCGGTTCTCAATCAGGCCGGAATAGAATCCAGTGATTCTTTTGCGTCTGTCACTAACGCCCTGCCTTCAGGAGTTTGAAGCTCGTCACAGTCATTCAGTCATTGAATCCTACTCAGAATACCACAGACAAGGTTAGACCTTCCGGATTCTCTTGAATGCCGCCATCAGTTCTTGCCTATACCACGAAGACTCTGATCTCACGGAATGGTTGGCTCGTTTGTCAGACGAGCACTCGGTTGTCAGGCGATCAACCATGCATCGTGCAATCAGGAATCCAAGAGATATTCACTAGAGCCTTGATTGCTTGTAGAACAAAAGTGGTTGTCAGTCACCTTGTTCATGGGTGAGAATGATGATGAGTGTCACGGATCATCACATTCATCAAGTTGAAGAACAAGTGATATCTTAGAACAAGAACAAGCGGAATTGAATGGAAGAACAATAGTAATTGCATTAATACTCGAGGTACAGCAGAGCTCCACACCTTAATCTATGGTGTGTAGAAGCTCCACCGTTGAAAATACATAAGAACAAGGTCTAGGCATGGCCGAATGGCCATCCTCCCAATGATCTAAGAACTAAGTGTCCAAAGATGATCAAAGGATCAATAATAATCCAAAGATTGTTCCAAATACAATAGTAAAAGGTCCTACTTATAGAAAACTAGTAGCCTAGGGTGTACAGAGATGAGTAAAAGACATAAAAATCCACTTCCGGGCCCACTTGGTGTGTGCTTGGGCTGAGCAATGAAGCATTTTTCGTGTAGAGACTCTTCTTGGAGTTAAACGCCAGCTTTAGTGCCAGTTTGGGCGTTTAACTCCCATTTGGGTGCCAGTTCCGGCGTTTAACGCTGGAATTCCTGAGGGTGACTTTGAACGCCGGTTTGGGCCATCAAATCTTGGGAAACGTATAGACTATCATATATTTCTGGAAAGCCCAGGATGTCTACTTTCCAATGCCGTTGAGAGCGCGCCAATTGGGCTTCTGTAGCTCCAGAAAATCCACTTCGAGTGCAGGGAGGTCAGAATCCAACAGCATCTGCAGTCCTTTTTGGTCTCGGAATCAGATTTTTGCTCAGGACCCTCAATTTCAGCCAAAAAATACCTGAAATTACAGAAAAACACACAAACTCATAGTAAAGTCCAGAAAAGTGAATTTTAGCTAAAAACTAATAAAAATATACTAAAAACTAACTAGATTATACTAAAAACATACTAAAAACAATGCAAAAAAGCATACAAATTATCCGCTCATCACAACACCAAACTTAAATTGTTGCTTGTCCTCAAGCAACTGAAAATCAAATAAGATAAAAAGAAGAGAATATGCAATGAATTCCAAAAACATCTATGAAGATCAGTATTAATTAGATGAGCGGGGCTTTTAGCTTTTTGCCTCTGAATAGTTTTGGCATCTCACTCTATCCTTTGAAATTCAGAATAGTTGGCTTCTTTAGGAACTTAGAATCCAAATAGTGTTATTGATTCTCTTAGTAAAGTATGATGATTCTTGAACATAGCTACTTATTGAGTCTTGGCCGTGGCCCAAAGCACTCTGTCTTCCAGTATTACCACCGGATACATACATGCCACAGACACATAATTGGGTGAACCTTTTCAGATTGTGACTCAGCTTTGCTAAAGTCCCCAATTAGGGGTGTCCAGGGTTCTTAAGCACACTCTTATTTGCCTTGGATCACAACTCTTATTTCTCTCTTTTTTTTTTCGATTTTTTTTTCATTGCTTTTTCTTGCTTCAAGAATCATTTTTATGATTTTTCAGATCCTCAGTAACATGTCTCCTTTTTCATCATTCTTTCAAGAGCCAACATTCATGAACCACAAATTCAAGATACATATGCACTGTTTAAGCATACATTCAGAGAACAAAAATATTGCCACCACATCAAAATAATTAAACTGTTATAAAATTCAAAATTCATGCAATTCTTTCCTTTTCAATTAAGCACATTTTTATTCAAGAAAGGTGATGGATTCATAGGACATTCATAACTTTAAGGCATAGACACTAAGACACTAATGATCACAAGACACAAACATGGATAAACATAAGCATAAAATTCGAAAAACAGAAGAGTAAAGAACAAGGAAATCAAAGAACGGGTCCACCTTAGTGATGGCGGCTCTTTCTTCCTCTTGAAGATCCTATGGAGTGCTTGAGCTCCTCAATGTCTCTTCCTTGTCTTTGTTGCTCCTCCCTCATGATTCTTTGATCTTCTCTAATCTCATGAAGGATGATGGAGTGTTCTTGATGCTCCACCCTTAGTTGTCCCATGTTGGAACTCAACTCTCCTAGGGAGGTGTTTAGTTGCTCCCAATAGTTTTGTGGAGGAAAGTGCATCCCTTGAGGAATCTCAGGGATCTCATGATGAGTGGGATCTCTTGTGTGCTCCATCCTCTTCTTAGTGATGGCTTATCCTCATCAATGGGGATGTCTCCCTCTATGTCAACTCCAACTGAATAACAGAGGTGACAAATGAGATGAGGAAAGGCTAACCTTGCCAAGGTAGAGGACTTGTCCGCCACCTTATAGAGTTCTTGGGCTATAACCTCATGAACTTCTATTTCTTCTCCAATCATGATGCTATGGATCATGATAGCCCGGTCTATGGTAACTTCGGACCGGTTGCTAGTGGGAATGGTTGAGCGTTGTATAAACTCCAACCATCCTCTAGCCACGGGTTTGAGGTCATGCCTTCTCAATTGAACCGGCTTCCCTCTTGAATCTCTCTTCCATTGGGCGCCCTCTTCACATATGACTGTGAGGACTTGGTCCAACCTTTGATCAAAGTTGACCCTTCTAGTGTAAGGGTGTTCATCTCCTTGCATCATAGGCAAGTTGAACGCCACCCTCACACTTTCCGGACTAAAATCCAAGTATTTCCCCCGAACCATAGTAAGATAATTCTTTGGATTCGGGTTCACACTTTGATCATGGTTCTTGGTGATCCATGCATTGGCATAGAACTCTTGAACCATCAAGATTCCGACTTGTTGAATGGGGTTGGTAAGAACTTCCCAACCTCTTCTTCGGATCTCATGTCGGATCTCCGGATATTCACCCTTTTTGAGTGAAAAAGGGACCTCGGGGATCACCTTCTTCAAGGCCACAACTTCACAGAAGTGGTCTTGATGCACCCTTGAGATGAATCTCTCCATCTCCCATGACTCGGAGGTGGAAGCTTTTGCCTTCCCTTTCCTCTTTCTAGAGGTTTCTCCGGCCTTGGATGCCATAAATGGTTATGGAAAAATAAAAAGCAATGCTTTTACCACACCAAACTTAAAATGTTTGCTCGTCCTCGAGCAAATGAAGAAAGAAGAGAGTAAAAGAAGAAGAAATGAGGAGAAAGGGAATGGCTTTGTGTTCGGCCAAAAGGGAGAGAGATGGTGTTTAAGGTGTGTGAAAATGAAGGAGTGAAGGAGGCTTTATATAGGAGAGGGGAAAGGTAGGGTTCGGCCATTTGAGGGTGGGTTTGGGTGGGAAAGTGGTTTGAATTTGAATGGTGAGGTAGGTGGGGTTTTATGAAGGATGGATGTGAGTGGTGAAGAGAAAGATGGGATTTGATAGGTGAGGGGTTTTTGGGGAAGAGGTTTTGAGGTGATTGGTGAAGAAGAGAGAGAGTGGTAGGGTAGGTGGGGATCCTGTGGGGTCCACAGATCCTGAGGTGTCAGAGAAAAGTCATCCCTGCACCAAATGGCATGCAAAATCACGTTTTGTGCCATTTCTGGCGTTAAACGCCGGGCTGGTGCCCATTTCTGGCGTTTAACGCCAGCTTCTTGCCCCTTTCTGGCGTTTAACGCCAGTCTGGTGCCCCTTTCTGGCGTTAAACACCCAGAATGGTGCCAGACTGGGCGTTAAACGCCCAACAGCTAACCTCACTGGTGTTTAAACGCCAGTAGGTGCGTCCTCCAGGGTGTGCTGTTTTTCTTCCTATTTTTCATTCTGTTTTTGCTTTTTTCATTAATTTTGTGACTTCTCATGATCATCAACCTACAAAAAAGAGAAAATAACAAAAAAAAAAATAGATAAAATATAACATTGGGTTGCCTCCCAACAAGCGCTTCTTTAATGTCAGTAGCTTGACAGAGGACTCTCATGGAGCCTCAGAAATGCTCAGAGCTCTGTTGGAACCTCCCAACATCAAACTTAGAGTTTGAATGTGGGGGTTCAACACCAAACTTAGAGTTTGGTTGTGGCCTCCCAACACCAAACTTAGAGTTTGACTGTGGGGGCTCTGTTTGGCTCTGTTTTGAGGGAAGCTCTTCATGCTTCCTCTCCATGATGACAGAGGGATATCCTTGGGCCTTAAACACCAAGGATTCTTCATTCACTTGAATGATCAACTCTCCTCTATCAACATCAATCACAGCCTTTGCTGTGGCTAGGAAGGGTCTGCCAAGGATGATGGATTCATCCATGCACTTCCCAGTCTCTAGGACTATGAAATCTGTAGGGATGTAATGGTCTTCAACTTTAATCAGAACATCCTCCACAAGTCCATGGGCTTGTTTTCTTGAATTGTCTGCCATCTCTAGTGAGATTTTTGCAGCTTGCACCTCAGAGATCCCTAACTTCTCCATTACAGAGAGAGGCATGAGATTTACACTTGACCCTAAGTCACACAAGGCCTTCTTGAAGGTCATGGTGCCTATGGTACAAGGTATTGAAAACTTCCCAGGATCCTGTCTCTTTTGAGGCAGTTTCTGCCTAGACAAGTCATCCAGTTCTTTGGTGAGCAAAGGAGCTTCATCCTCCCAAGTCTCATTTCCAAATAACTTGTCATTTAACTTCATGATTGCTCCAAGGTATTTAGCAACTTGCTCTTCAGTGACATACTCATCCTCTTCAGAGGAAGAATACTCATCAGAGCTCATGAACGGCAGAAGTAAGTCCAATGGAATCTCTATGGTCTCAGTTTGAGCCTCAGATTCCCATGGTTCCTCATTGGGGAACTCATTGGAGGCCAGTGGACGCCCAGTGAGGCCTTCCTCAGTGGCGTTCACTGCCACTTCCTGCTCCCAAAATTCGGCCATGTTGATGGCCTTGCACTCTCCTTTTGGATTTTCTTCTGTATTGCTTGGAAGAGTACTAGAAGGGAGTTCAGTAATTTTCTTGCTCAGCTGACCCACTTGTCCTTCCAAATTTCTGATGGAGGACCTTGTTTCAGTCATGAAACTTTGAGTGGTTTTGATTAGATCAGAGACCATGGTTGCTAAGTCAGAGGTATTCTGCTTAGAACTCTCTGTCTGTTGCTGAGAAGATGATGGAAAAGGCTTGCTATTGCTAAACCTGTTTCTTCCACCATTATTATTGTTGAAACCTTGTTGAGGTCTCTGTTGATCCTTCCATGAAAGATTTGGATGATTTCTCCATGAAGGATTATAGGTGTTTCGATAGGGTTCTCTCATGTAATTCACCTCTTCCATTGAAGGGTTCTCAGGATCATAGGCTTCTTCCTCAGATGAAGCCTCCTTAGTACTGCTTGGTGCATTTTGCATTCCAGACAGACTTTGAGAAATCATATTGACTTGTTGGGTCAATATTTTGTTCTGAGCCAAAATGGCATTCAGAGTGTCAATCTCAAGAACTCCTTTCTTCTGACTAGTCCCATTGTTCACAGGATTTCTTTCAGAAGTGTACATGAATTGGTTACTTGCAACCATTTCAATCAGTTCTTGAGCTTCAGTAGGCGTCTTCTTCAGATGAAGAGATCCTCCTGCAGAGCTATCCAAAGACATCTTAGATAGTTCAGAGAGACCATCATAGAAAATACCTATGATGCTCCATTCAGAAAGCATATCAGAAGGACACTTTCTGATTAATTGTTTGTATATTTCCCAAGCTTCATAGAGGGATTCTCCTTCCTTCTGTCTGAAGGTTTGGACTTCCACTCTAAGCTTACTCAATTTTTGAGGTGGAAAGAACTTTGCCAAGAAGGCATTGACTAGCTTTTCCCAAGAGTCCAGGCTTTCTTTAGGTTGTGAGTCCAACCATGTTCTAGCTCTGTCTCTTACAGCAAAAGGGAATAGCATAAGTCTGTAGACCTCAGGGTCAACCCCATTAGTCTTGACAGTGTCACAGATTTGCAAGAACTCAGCTAAAAACTGATGAGGATCTTCCATTGGAAGTCCATGGAACTTGCAATTCTGTTGCATTAGAGAAACTAATTGAGGCTTAAGCTCAAAGTTGTTTGCTCCAATGGCAGGGATAGAGATGCTTCTCCCATAAAAGTCGGGAGTAGGTGCAGTAAAGTCACCCAGCTCCTTCCTTGCATTGTTGGTGTTCCGGGGGTTACCTGAAACGTGTAGCTCGGTCGTCTTTGGAGTGGCCCGAGGTGGGGGAATTGATGACCCGAGCTTGATATGCTGAGCGGTTGGTGGTTGTACCTGCAATGACACTCCGATGCTTAAGTTAGCATGGGTCCAAGCAGATATTTAGTAGAAATAGAGTATGAGCTATACCTGGGTGCTCCAGTGTATTTATAGTAGTTGGTCGTGATCTTCCCTGGATAAGATATTCTTATCTTATCTTATCTTTTGGGAGTTTTATCTCTATCTTTGTGGAACCGCCTTTCCTAGGCCTTTTCGGCCTTTAGGTTTTGGGCTTCGTTCCTTTTGATGGGCCTTCTTAGCTTATTTGTCCGAGGTCCGACCTTAGGTGTGGGCCTTGGGACAAGGTCGGACCTTCTATAAACTTTACCGACTTTGGGGAGCTCGGTCAGGGTATGAACAGTGCCCCTGCCCGAGTTCGTCCTTTTTGAGAGGTCGAGCTCGGGCATAGTAGTTTTTTCAAAAATTCGAAAACGGCCGTTTCAGCATTTATTGCTTTTTACCGTTTCTCCTCGATTTCCGTTCGGGCTCTGCGAAGGCTTTATTTATTTGCCCCTTTTCTTATTTTCTTCGTTTATTCTGTTCTCTTTCCGTTTTCTGAGTTTTCGCCACCTCTCCTTCGAGCGCCGCTCTTTCTTTGTTCTTCTTCTCCGATTCTTTCTGTGCGTTTTTCCGGGGTTTCCTCTGTGCCGCCGTTTTCGTTCTCCTTGCATCGGAGCTCGTCGTCTTCTTCCTTTTTTCCAGGTTTGTTCTCGTCTTCATTTTCTTTGCGCACATATGCTTCTGTTTCTTTTTCTTCTATGCCTGGGTTGCCCCGGAAAGAGGCGCCGCCATTGCTTTGGTTGTTTGTATGTGGGGGGGGGGGATCTTTTCTCTTGGTATTTTGTTTTCGGGTTTCTGCATTTTGTTCTAAAAGAACTTGGTTTTCTCGCTTTTGCTGCATGGGTTTTTGCTGTCTGCCTTTATGTGATTTTTGCCTTGCTGTTGTATTCTTCTTTGTAGGCAAGATTTTTATGTCTCGAAAAGTTCTGCAAGCGATGTCGACCAAGATTCCGAGTGGTCTTGGTTGGGTAGATCCTGTTCCTTTAAGAGTCCCTTCTGTGGTAGATTCTGAATATTTAGCTAGGTTTCGTAGGCAATGTAGCATATGTGAAGATAGAGAGTCTGAGAGGGATTATGAGTTAGTAGCCCCGGATTCCGAGGAGAGAGTGTGCTTCCCGCCTTTAGACAGTTCCGAGAAGCTCTTCTTTTACGCTTATGATTGCTTTTTCTCTAAGCTGAGTGTCCGACTTCCCTTTACCGACCTGGAGTCCGAGGTGTTGTGGTCTTGTAACCTTGCCCCTACGCAACTCCATCCAAATTCCTGGGCATTTTTAAAGCTGTTCCAACTTTTGTGTCAGTTTCTGGGTGTCTCTCCCTCCATTTCTCTTTTTTCCTATTTGTTTGTGTTGACGAAGCCGGGTTCGGGTGGAGGGAAGGTGTCCTGGGTTTCCTTTAGGGCTAACCAGGGAAGAAAGTTTTGTACCCTGTATGATGAGTCCTTTCACGATTTTAAAAACTTTTATTTCAAGGTCCGGGCTACTGGGGACGTCCGACCTTTCTTTCTAGATGAGAGTGGGGAGCCTTCTTTTCCTCTTTGTTGGCAGGAGAATGTAGTGTCTGTTAAGTATACCTTTGAGAGTCTAGATGAGGTGGAGCAGGCCTTTGTGGGTGTGGTGAGCAGTTTATGGGGTCGGGCACCTCACTTGGACACGAAGAAAATGTTGGGAGATCCAAGCCTTCTCCGTTCCGAGTTAGGTAGTTCCCGACCTCTCCCGAATTTCTTCTTTTTTATTATTTTGGTTTTGCTTGTTTTTGGTGGAATTTCTGTTGTGGTAATCCTTTTCTTCATTTCTTGCAGAGATGTCTTCTCAGGCTGATTCCATGAAATTCCTACGTCGGACGAAGAAGTCGGTGGCTGCTCGAAATATCGGGGCCGGGGAGGCTTCTGCCCGATCTTCTCCGCCGAAGGCTACTGTGGGTGTTCAGACTCGGTCGAAGACTATTCCGACTCCCCAGTTCCGAGCTATAAGTCAGGATCCTCCGACCTCTGGGCCTGCTACTTCTTCTCCTCCTCCGTTCTCGGGTCCTCCTCCCAAGAAGCAGAAGACCTCTCAAGAGCTTGCCGGTTTCAATGATAAGGACTTCGATGCTCTTGGTTGGATTGAGCAGCACATCCTCCCTCAGACTTTCATTTCTACTGATGATGTGTCTATGGAGCATCATTTTCAATATATGGCGCGGAGCTGTGTCCGGATGGCTAGTCTTCATGCCGCTATTGCCCGGGAGTTCAAGAGATCCCCCATTGGTGCGACCAGCTCCCGGCTTGATAAGGCTCGTTCCGAGCTTGATAAGATTAGTCAACTGAAGGCTGCCCGGATTGCTGAGCTGGAGGCCTCCTTGGAGAAAGAGAAAACTAAAGCTACCGCGGCTGTGGCGGCAGCGAAGACATCTGAGGAGATGGCGAAGGCGGCTACGGAGAATTATACCAAGCTATATGCCGAGCTTGTGGAGACAAGGGAGGAGTTGCAATCCGCGCAGGACAAGTTTTACGAGCTGGAAGGTCATGTGGCCAAGGGCATGGATGCCATGTTTGAGAATTTGAAGGCTCAGGTCCGAGTTCTTGCTCCCGACCTAGATCTGAGCTTATTCAGTACGGATAACATCGTTGTGGATGGCCAGATTGTTCCTGCTCCTACTGAGGATGAGGTCCCGATGTCCGACCCCAAAGTTCCGGTTGAGAACCCGACTTCCCCTTTGGTCGGGGATGGATCTGGTGTGGAGGCTTCAAATCGGGATGACGTTGCTGTCGATGCGGTCCCAATATCTATGTTTCCTCCGGAGCCTGCTGTTGATGTGGAGTCTGGAAAGGACCTCGATCCTCTGTAATTTTTTTTAGTGGTTTGCCCGGCCTGTGGGCTTTTTGTTGGATGGTTTCTGTGAACGCTTTTGGACACCTTTTTGCTTTATTTAGCTACCTGTGGTAACTTTATTATGCGGTGTTTGCGTTTTGACCTTTTGTTTCCGCTTTTGTGCTTTTTAGTTGTTTTCGGATAACAACCTTTTAGCTAGCGTTTTGGCTTTATGTTTCCGCTTTCGTGCTTTTTAGTTGTTTTTCGGATAACAACTTTTTAGCTAGCGTTTTGGCTTTATGTTTCCGCTTTCGTGCTTTTTAGTTGTTTTTCGGATAACAACTTTTTAGCTAGCGTTTTGAAACTTCCTTTGATTTCGTTCTTTTCGCTTGTACTTTTTAGTTGCTTTTGTAAAGCAACTTTTTAGTAAGCGTTTTTCGAAATCTTGGTTCTTGCCGTTTTAAGGCTTCTTTTTTGGGTCCGAGCTTTTTTTCGGACATCGGGTGCTCGAGTACCTCCTTTTTGTTAGGTCCGACTTTGTCGTTGGTCGGCCCTTTTGAGTTATTTCTGTAATCTCTTTTTATTTGGCTTTCGAGCCATTTCAGAGTTACTTTATAACTTTCCCTTTGTTGGGTCCGACTTCGTCGTTTGGTCGGCCTTTTTAAGTTATTTTTGTAATCTCTTTTTTATTTGGCTTTTCGAGCCATTGCAGAGTTACTTTATAACTTCTCACATTAATTTGAACCTCGTCGCTTTATCTTTGCCGACCTTGTATGGTCTCTTGGCAAATGATTTTTTGCGTTTTGCCGAGCATAAATTAATGCGCCTTGGTGGGGTACTTTCTAGGATTTGCTTCATCATGAGGAAGAGAAAATAGAGAAATTTGATTAGTATTAAAAAAGAAAGAATATTTACAAAGTGTTTACCCTTTGACTAGGTCGGGTATCCTACTTAACCGGGTGTCTCGTTAAAAAACCCTTGTAGGGAAAAAGAGTACACCTCGGGTTAAGTTTTTCTAGCTGTAGTACCGTCTTAGATTACAGGCGTGCCAGGCCCTGGGCAGCTCATTGCCTTCTAGGTCGGATATTTTGTAGTAGCCTGTCCCTAAGACTTCTGTTACCTTGTAGGGCCCTTTCCAATTTGCGGCTAGCTTTCCTTCTCCCGACTTTTGTGTTCCGATGTCATTTCGGATTAGAATCAGGTCGTGAATGGAGAAACTTCGCTTTATTACCTTTTGATTGTATCTGAGGGCCGTTCGCCATTTTAAGGCTTCTTCTCGGATTCGGGCTCTTTCTCGGACCTCGGGGAGGAGGTCGAGTTCTTCCCTTTGTGCCTGTGGGTTGCCTCCTTCGTTGTAGAAGATGACTCTGGGCGACCCTTCATCTATTTCGATAGGAATCATTGCCTCCATCCCGTAAGCTAGTCGGAATGGGGATTCTCCCGTTGTAGAGTGCGGGGTTGTCCGATATGCCCACAGTACCTGGGGGAGTTCTTCGGCCCATGCCCCTTTGGCCTCTTGGAGTCTTCGTTTTAACCCGGCCAAGATGACTTTATTTGCAGCCTCTGCTTGTCCATTGGCTTGTGGGTGCTCGACCAATGTGAATTGCTGTTTGATTTTTAGTTCGGCCACCAAGTTCTGAAAACTTGTGTCCGTGAACTGTGTTCCATTGTCTGTTGTGATGGAGTAGGGGACTCCGAACCTCGTGACAATGTTTTTGTATAAGAATTTACAGCTTTTCTGAGCCGTAATAGTGGCTAAGGGTTCAGCTTCGATCCACTTTGTGAAGTAGTCGACCCCTACTATGAGGTATTTGACTTGCCCCGGTCCTTGTGGAAACGGGCCGAGTAGGTCGAGTCCCCATTTTGCGAAGGGCCATGGCGCAGTGATGCTGATAAGGTCTTCGGGCGGTGCCTTGTGAAAATTGGCGTGTTTTTGGCAGGGGGGACATATTTTCACATACTCCGTTGCGTCTCTTTGCAAGGTCGGCCAGTAGAACCCGGCTCTGACTACTTTTTTGGATAGTGCCCGAGCTCCGAGGTGGTTCCCACACATGCCTTCGTGGACTTCTTCGAGGACGCTTTTTGTTTCCGAGGTCGGAACGCACCTAAGGAGGGGGTTTGAGAATCCTCTTCTGTATAATACGTCGTGAATTAATGTATAATTCTGGGCGTCCTTTGTAAGCCTTTTAGCTTCTTTTCTTTCGGCGGGGAGAGTTCCCGACTTCAGGTAGTTGAGTATGGGGGTCATCCATCCTTGTTGTTGGTCGGATATATTTAGTATTTCTTCCTCTCTTAATACGGAGGGAGATTGTAAGGTTTCTTGGAGGAGACTTCTGTTGTTGCCTCCGGGCTTGGTGCTAGCAAGCTTCGAGAGGGCGTCTGCCCGGGCATTTTGCTCCCGAGGTATGTGCTGGATTTGTATTTCTGGGAAGTGGCGTAACTGTGCCTGTGTTTGGTCCAGGTATTTTTTCATAGTCGGGTCTTTGGCCTGGTAACTTCCGTTTACTTGTGATGTGATGACCTGGGAGTCGCTGAAGATCGTGATTCTCTGGGCTCCGACCTCTTTGGCTAGCTTTAGACCTGCTAGTAGGGCCTCGTATTCGGCTTGGTTGTTCGAAGCCTGGAACTCGAATTTTAGGGATAGTTCTATCCGCGTTCCTTGGTCGCTTTCAAGTATAACCCCGGCTCCGCTTCCCGTTTTGTTTGAGGACCCGTCGACATACAGGTTCCATAAGAGTGGGGTTCCAGGGGTCTCAGTGTATTCTGCGATGAAGCCGGCTAGATACTGGGATTTTATGGCAGTCCGGGCTTCATAGTGAAGGTCGAACTCGGACAGTTCCACCGCCCATTGTAGGATTCGTCCTGCCATGTCTGTTTTTTGTAGGATGTGTCTCATGGGTTGGTTTGTCCGGACCTTGATGGTGTGGGCTTGAAAGTAGGGACGGAGCCTCCGAGCTGTGAACACTAGGGCGTAGGCGAATTTTTCTATTTTCTGATAGTTTAATTCGGCCCCTTGTAGTGCCTTGCTTACAAAGTATATGGGGTGTTGTCCTTGGTCATTTTCTCGTATTAATGCTGAAGCAACTGCTCGATGTCCGACCGAGAGGTATAATACGAGTTCTTCCCCTTTTAAAGGTCGGGTTAGGATTGGTGGCTGCCCGAGGAATTCCTTGAATTCTTGGAAGGCTTTTTCGCACTCCGGGGTCCACGCGAAGGGCTTCCCTTTCTTTAGGAGTGAGTAGAGAGGTAGTGATTTTATCGCTGATCCTGCCAAGAATCTTGATAGGGCGGCTAGCCTTCCATTCAGTTGTTGTACTTCCTTGACACACGTCGGGCTCTTCATATTGAGTATTGCTTGGCATTTATCCGGGTTTGCTTCAATGCCTCTTTGAGTCAGCATGAAGCCTAAGAACTTTCCGGCTTCTGCGGCGAAGGTACACTTTGTCGGGTTAAGTCTCATGTTGTGTTTCCTGAGGGTGTCGAAGACACTGGTGAGGTCGGCCACCAAGTTTCTGTCTTCTTGTGTCTTTACCAGCATGTCGTCGACGTACACCTCTAGCTGTAGTCCGATGTGTTCTGAGAACACTTTGTTCATTAGCCTCTGGTAGGTTGCCCCTGCGTTCTTCAGCCCGAAGGGCATTACTACGTAGCAATAGTTTGCCCTTGGGGTTATGAACGAGGTCTTTTCTTGGTCGGGTCCGTACATCGGGATTTGATTGTATCCCGAGTATGCATCCATGAAGGAGAGATATCTGTAGCCTGAGGCTGCGTCGACTAAGGCGTCGATGTTTGGTAGTGGATACGGGTCTTTGGGGCAGGCTTTGTTGAGATCCGTGTAATCGACGCACATCCTCCATTTTCCATTGGGCTTTTTTACCAGGACCACGTTTGCGAGCCATAGGGGGTATTTTACTTCCCTAATGAACCCTGCATCTAGTAGTGCTTGTACTTGTTCTTCTATTGCTTGCATGTGTTCGGGCCCGAGCTTCCTGCGTTGTTGTTGGACAGGTCGGGATCCCGGGTACACTGATAGCTTATGGCACATTAGGTCGGGGCTTATGCCCGGCATGTCGGAGGCTTTCCAGGCGAAGAGGTCGGAGTTCTCCCTTAAGAGGGTTATGAGTTTCTTCTTTAGGCCTGCTTCGAGGTGTGCTCCTATGTTTGTTATTTTTTCAGGTGTGTTCCCGATTTGGATCTTTTCGGTTTCTCCTTTTGGTTGTGGCCGAAGATCTTCTCGGGTTTGAACTCGCCCGAGTTCTATTGTGTTGACCTCTTTCCCCTTTAGGCTCAGACTTTCGTTGTAGCATCGCCGTGCTAGTTTTTGGTCGCCTTTTAGGGTAGCGATTCCCTTTGCGGTAGGGAACTTCATGCAGAGGTGTGGGGTCGAGACTATAGCTGCCAGTCTGTTTAGGGTTGGTCGTCCGATGAGGGCATTGTATGCTGAAGATTGTAGTCGATGTTTAATGTTTTAGTTTGCTCTCCTTTTCCGAAGGTAGTGTGTAACGAGATGTATCCTAAGGGACGGATCGGGGTATCTCCTAGTCCAAATAGGTCGGTGGGATAGGCCTTTAGTTCTTTTTCTTCAAGTCCGAGTTTGTCGAAGGCCGTTTTGAACAGGATATCTGCTGAGCTTCCCTGGTCAATCAGGGTTCGATGTAAGTTGGCGTTTGCTAGGATGATGGTGATCACCATTGGATCGTCGTGCCCGGGTATTATTCCCTGAGCATCTTCTCGGGTAAATGAGATAGTAGGTAACTCGGGCAAGGGACTGTCTTCTTGGACATGGTAGACTTCTTTGAGGTGTCTTTTTCGTGAGGATCTGGATGTTCCTCCGCCTGCAAAACCTCCGTTTATCATGTATATGTGCCTTTCAGGGGTTCGCGGGGTTTGTTCGGCCCGATCCTCGTTATCTCCCCGTCTCCTTTTCCTGGTCTCTTCTCCTTTCTCTGCTATGTATCTGTCGAGTTTTCCTTCTCTGGCCAGCTTTTCTATAACATTCTTTAGGTCGTGGCAGGCGTTAGTAGAATGACCGTAGAGTTTGTGATATTCACAGTATTCGGACCGATCTCTTCCTGCTCTTTTGTGTTTTAGAGGTCGGGGTGGTGGGATCTTTTCGGTGTGGCATACTTCTCTGTAGACGTCTACCAGGGAGACTCGGAGGGGGGTGTAGCTGTGGTACTTCCGTGGCTTGTACGAGTTGGATTCTTCTTTCTTTTTTTGTTCCTGATCTCGATCTCGGAGTGGGTAGGTTGGTTCCTTCCTAGAAGAGTCTCTTAGCTGGGAGGTTTCCTCCATGTTGATATATTTTTCTGCTCGCTCCTGCACCTCGTATAGGGAGGTCGGGTATCGTTTAGATAGGGATTGGCTAAATGGTCCTTCTTTTAGGCCGTTTGCTAGTCCCATGATGGCCGCTTCAGTGGGCAAGTGTTGTATGTCCAGGCAGGCTTTGTTGAATCGCTCCATGTATTCTCGGAGAGTTTCTTGATTGCCTTGTTTGATCCCGAGTAGGCTGGGGGCATGTTTTGCTTTGTCCTTTTGAATAGAGAACCTTGTTAGGAATTTTTTGGTTAGGTCCTCAAAGCTGGAGATTGATCCTGGTGGCAGGTTGTCGAACCACTTCATGGCGGATTTGGTGAGAGTGGTGGGGAAGGCTTTGCACCGAATTGCGTCGGAGGCGTCGACTAGGTACATTCTGCTTCTGAAGTTGCTAAGGTGGTGGCTTGGATCGGTGGTGCCGTCGTAGAGATCCATATCTGGTGGTTTGAAGTTCCGCGGTACCTTCTCCTTCATGATCTCTTGTGTGAAGGGATCATGATTGTTTTCGGGGGTGGTGCCGCGTTCCGTCCGGTCTTTTAGGTTGGCCTCTATTTTCCGCAGTTTTTCTTCTAATTCTCTGCGCTTGCGAGCCTCCCTTCTCAGATCTTGTTCAGTTTCCTTCTGCTTTTTTATGTCCTCTTCGAGTTGTTTTAGCCGGTTTTGCTGTGCCCTAACTGTTTCTAGAATTTCCGAGCTCTTTTCTTTTTCGGGATTTTGCGGATCTTTGTTTGGGAGTGATGTCTTTGGGCGATTCTGTTTGTTTCCCCCTGGAGTGCGTGGTGACAGAGGGCTGTCCGGTCGTTCTCCGGTGTCAACTTCCTCTTCTTGTTCTGATGTAGCGTGGTTATTGTTGGGAGGGTCGTCCGCCATGGTAAGGGGATGACTTCCAGGTCCCCGGCAACGGCGCCAATGTTCCGGGGGTTACCTTAAACGTGTAGCTCGGTCGTCTTTGGAGTGGCCCGAGGTGGGGGAATTGATGACCCGAGCTTGATATGCTGAGCGGTTGGTGGTTGTACCTGCAATGACACTCCGATGCTTAAGTTAGCATGGGTCCAAGCAGATATTTAGTAGAAATAGAGTATGAGCTATACCTGGGTGCTCCAGTGTATTTATAGTAGTTGGTCGTGATCTTCCCTGGATAAGATATTCTTATCTTATCTTATCTTTTGGGAGTTTTATCTCTATCTTTGTGGAACCGCCTTTCCTAGGCCTTTTCGGCCTTTAGGTTTTGGGCTTCGTTCCTTTTGATGGGCCTTCTTAGCTTATTTGTCCGAGGTCCGACCTTAGGCGTGGGCCTTGGGACAAGGTCGGACCTTCTATAAACTTTACCGACTTTGGGGAGCTCGGTCAGGGTATGAACAGTTGGCATTGTTGTTTTCGGCTGCCATGTGTTCTTCTTCTTTGAAGAATTCGGTCAGGTCCTCTAAAGAGAGTTGTGCTTTGGCTTCTCTTAGCTTTCTCTTCAAGGTCCTTTCAGGTTCAGGATCAGCCTCAACAAGAATGCCTTTGTCTTTGCTCCTGCTCATATGAAAGAGAAGAGAACAAGAAAATGTGGAATCCTCTATGTCACAGTATAGAGATTCCTTTAGGTGTCAGAGGAAAAGAACAGTAGAAGACAGAAGTAGAAAATTCGAACTTATCAGAGAAAATGGAGTTCGAATTTTGCATTAAGGGATAATGTTAGTCCATAAATAGAAGGATGTGAGAAGAAGGGAAGTGATTTTCGAAAATTAAGTGAAAAATTTTGAAAACATTTTTGAAAAACATTACTTAATTTTCGAAAAATGAAAGTGGAAAAGAAATCAAGTGATTTTTGAAAAAGATTTTGAAATTAGAAATCAAAGAGATTTGATTGAAAACTATTTTGAAAAAGATGTGATTAAGAAGATATGATTGATTTTAAAAAAATGTGATTGAGAAGATATAATTTGAAAAACATTTTAAAAAGATTTGATTTTGAAAATTAAAAACTTGACTAACAAGAAAAGATATGATTCAAACATTAAACCTTTCTCAACAGAAAAGGCAACATACTTGAAATGTTGAATCAAATCATTAATTGGTAGCAAGTATTTAAAAAAAAAAGAAAGAAATTGATTTTGAAAAAGATTTGATTGAAAAATTGATTTGAAAAAGATTTGATTTTGAAAAGATTTTGAAAACTAAAAAAAATTTGATTTGAAAACAAAATCTTCCCCCTTTAGCCATCCTGGCGTTAAACGCCCAGAATGGTGCACATTCTGGCGTTTAACGCCCAAAACTATACCCTTTTGGGCGTTAAACGCCCAACCAGGTACCCTGGCTGGCGTTTAAACGCCAGTCTGTCCTTCTTCACTGGGCGTTTTGAACGCCCAGCTTTTTCTGTACAATTCCTCTGCAGTATGTTCCGAATCTTCAATTCTCTGTATTATTGACTTGAAAAGACACAAATTAAAAATATTTTTGGATTTTTAATAATAAGGATAAATCAAAATACAACAAGAATCAAACAAAACAATGCATGCAAGACACCAAACTTAGCAGTTTGTATACTACTGACACTAACAAAATGAAAATGCATATGAGACACACAAAACACTCAAGTCAATAGAATTCAAAGATCAGAGCACGAAAATCATCAAGAATTACTTGAAGATCCTTAAGACACATGCATGAATGCAATAAGAACAGAAACATGCAATTGACACTAAACTTAACATGAGACACTAGACTCAAACAAGAAATATTTTTGGATTTTATGATTTTGTAATTTTTTTGTGATTTTCGAAAATTAAGTGGAAAAAGGTATCAAAATTCTTAATGAGAATTCCAGGAATCAGTGCAATGCTAGTCTAAGACTTCGGTCCAGGAATTAGACATGGCTTCACAGCCAGCCAAGCTTTCAAAGAAAGCTTCGGTCCAAAACACTAGACATGGCCAAAGGCCAGCCAAGCCTTAGCAGATCACTGCTCCAAAAGCAACATTGATAAAAATCAACAAGCTCTTGTGATGATAAGTTGAAACCTCGGTCCAATGAGATTAGACATGGCTTCTCAGCCAGCCAGACTTCAACAAATCATCATGAAACTCTAGAATTCATCTTCAAGAATTTCGAAAAAAAATACCTAATCTAAGCAACAAGATGAACCGTCAGTTGTCCAAACTAGAACAATCCCTGGCAATAACGCCAAAAACTTGGTGTTGTTGCCGGATCCTGGCACTGATGTTACCAAAAGCTTGCTCAAATCTTGAACAATCCCCGGCAACGGCGCCAAAAACTTGGTGCGCGAAATTGTGAACAATACTTTTCACAACTCTCATAATCCCCGGTCATGAACCCCAAAAACTTGGTAGCTCAGTACCATGGCATTACACAACTTCGCACAACTAACCAGCAAGTGCACTGGGTCGTCCAAGTAATAAACCTTACGCGAGTAAGGGTCGATCCCACGGAGATTGTTAGTATTGAAGCAAGCTATGGTCATCTTGTAAATCTTAGTCAGGCAAACTCAAATAGATATGGTGATGAACGAAAATAACACAAAGGTAAAGATAGAGATACTTATGTAATTCATTGGTAGGAACTTCAGATAAGCGCATGAAGATGCCTTCCCTTCCGTCTCTCTGCTTTCCTACTGTCTTCATCCAATCCTTCTTACTCCTTTCCATGGCAAGCTTGTGTAGGGTTTCACCGTTGTCAATGGCTACCTCCCATCCTCTCAGTGAAAGCGATTGCATATGCTCTGTCACAGCATAGCGAAATTCATCTGTCGGTTCTCAATCAGGCCGGAATAGAATCCAGTGATTCTTTTGCGTCTGTCACTAACGCCCCGCCTTCAGGAGTTTGAAGCTCGTCACAGTCATTCAGTCATTGAATCCTACTCAGAATACCACAGACAAGGTTAGACCTTCCGGATTCTCTTGAATGCCGCCATCAGTTCTTGCCTATACCACGAAGACTCTGATCTCACGGAATGGTTGGCTCGTTTGTCAGACGAGCACTCGGTTGTCAGGCGATCAACCATGCATCGTGCAATCAGGAATCCAAGAGATATTCACTAGAGCCTTGGTTGCTTGTAGAACAAAAGTGGTTGTCAGTCACCTTGTTCATGGGTGAGAATGATGATGAGTGTCACGGATCATCACATTCATCAAGTTGAAGAACAAGTGATATCTTAGAACAAGAACAAGCGGAATTGAATGGAAGAACAATAGTAATTGCATTAATACTCGAGGTACAGCAGAGCTCCACACCTTAATCTATGGTGTGTAGAAGCTCCACCGTTGAAAATACATAAGAACAAGGTCTAGGCATGGCCGAATGGCCATCCTCCCAATGATCTAAGAACTAAGTGTCCAAAGATGATCAAAGGATCAATAATAATCCAAAGATTGTTCCAAATACAATAGTAAAAGGTCCTACTTATAGAAAACTAGTAGCCTAGGGTGTACAGAGATGAGTAAAAGACATAAAAATCCACTTCCGGGCCCACTTGGTGTGTGCTTGGGCTGAGCAATGAAGCATTTTTCGTGTAGAGACTCTTCTTGGAGTTAAACGCCAGCTTTAGTGCCAGTTTGGGCGTTTAACTCCCATTTGGGTGCCAGTTCCGGCGTTTAACGCTGGAATTCCTGAGGGTGACTTTGAACGCCGGTTTGGGCCATCAAATCTTGGGCAAAGTATGGACTATCATATATTGCTGGAAAGCCCAGGATGTCTACTTTCCAATTCCGTTGAGAGCGCGCCAATTGGGCTTCTGTAGCTCCAGAAAATCCACTTCGAGTGCAGGGAGGTCAGAATCCAACAGCATCTGCAGTCCTTTTTGGTCTCGGAATCAGATTTTTGCTCAGGACCCTCAATTTCAGCCAGAAAATACCTGAAATTACAGAAAAACACACAAACTCATAGTAAAGTCCAGAAAAGTGAATTTTAGCTAAAAACTAATAAAAATATACTAAAAACTAACTAGATTATACTAAAAACATACTAAAAACAATGCCAAAAAGCATACAAATTATCCGCTC
Organism: Arachis hypogaea; assembly: GCF_003086295.3. Lineage (NCBI taxonomy): Eukaryota > Viridiplantae > Streptophyta > Magnoliopsida > Fabales > Fabaceae > Arachis > Arachis hypogaea. Next base: position 118,453,821 of record NC_092038.1, read on the forward strand.
ATCACAAGCCTTTTCCATCATCTTCTCAGCAACAGATAGAGAATTCTAAGAAGAACTTATCTGACTTAGCAACCATCGTCTCTGATCTAATCAAAACCACTCAAAGTTTCATGACTGAAACAAGGTCCTCTATTAGAAACTTGGAGGCACAAGTGGGTCAGCTGAGCAAGAAAGTTACTAAACTCCCTCCTAGCACTCTTGCAAGCAATACAGAAGAGAATCCAAAAGGAGAGTGCAAGACCATCAACATGGCCGAATTTGGAGAGGAGGAAGAGGCAGTGAGCGCCAGGGAGGAAGGCCTCAATGGACGTCCACTGGCCTCCAATGAGTTCCCTAATGAGGAACCATGGGAATCTGAGGCTCACACTGAGACCATAGAGATTCCATTGGATTTACTTCTGCCATTCATGAGCTCTGATGAGTATTCTTCCTCTGAAGAGCAAGTTGCTAAATACATTGGAGCAATCATGAAGTTAAATGACAAGTTATTTGGTAATGAGACTTGGGAGGATGAACCCCCTTTGCTCACCAAAGAACTGGATGACTTGACTAGGCAGAGATTACCACAAAAGAGACAAGACCCTGGAAGTTCTCAATACCTTGTACAGTAGGCACCATGACCTTCAAGAAGGCTTTGGGTGACCTTGGGTCAAGCATAAACCTTATGCCTCTCTCTGTAATGGAGAAGCTAGGGATCTTTGAGATACAAGCTGCAAGAATCTCACTAGAGATGGCAGACAATTCAAGAAAACAAGCTTATGGACTTGTAGAGGATGTTCTGGTAAAGATTGAAGACCATTACATCCCTGCTGATTTCATAGTCCTAGAGACTGGGAAATGCATGGATGAATCCATCATCCTTGGCAGACCCTTCCTAGCCACAGCAAAGGCTGTGATTGATGTTGACAGAGGAGAATTGATCATTCAAGTGAATGAAGAATCCCTTGTGTTTAAGGCTCAAGGATATCCCTCTGTAACCATAGAGAGGAAGCATGAAGAGCTTCTCTCAAAACAGAGTCAAACAGAGACCCCACAGTCAAACTCTAAGTTTGGTGTTGGGAGGCCACAACCAACTTCTAAGTTTGGTGTTGAACCCCCACATTCAAACTCTAAGTTTGGTGTTGGGAGGTTCCAACATTGCTCTGAGTATCTGTGAGGCTCCATGAGAGCCCATTGTCAAGCTACTGACATTAATGAAGCGCTTGTTGGAACCCAATTTTATTATATTATCTATTTTCCTTTGTTATTTTATGTTTTCTATAGGTTGATGATCATGGAAAGTCACAAAATCAATTGAAAAAGCAGAAACAGAATAAAAAATAGAAAGAAAAATAGCACACACTGGAGGAAAATCTTGCTGGCGTTTAAACGCCAGTAAGGGCAGCAAATGGGCATTTAACGCCCAGTCTGGCACCATTCTGGGCGTTTAACGCCAGAAAGGGGCTCCAGACTGGCGTTAAACGCCAGGAAAGGGCAAGAAGCTGGCGTTAAACGCCAGAAATATGCACCAGCCCGGTGTTTAACGCCAGAATTGGCATAAAGAGCAATTTTTGCTCGCCATTTGGTGCAGGGATGAATTTTCCTTGACACCTCAGGATCTGTGGACCCCACAGGATCCCCACCTACCCCACCACTCTCTTTCTTCTTCATCCATTCACCAATCACCTCAACACCTCTTCCCCAAAAACCCCTCACCTATCAAATCCCACTATTCTCCTCACCACTCACATCCGTCCTTCATAAAACCTCACCTACCTCACCATTCAAATTCAAACCATTTTCCCTCCCAACCCACCCTCACATGACCAAACCCTATCCCTCTCTCCACACCTATATAAACCCATCTTCACTCCTTCATTTTCACACAACCAAAACACTACTTCTCCCCCTTGGCCGAAACACAAAGCCACCTCCATCTCCTCTATTTCTTCTTCTACTCTCTTCTTTCTTCTTTTGCTCGAGGACGAGCAAACCTTCTAAGTTTGGTGTGGTAAAAGCATTGCTTTTAATTTTTCCATAACCATTTATGGCATCTAAAGCCGGAGAAACCTCTAGAAAGAGGAAAGGAAAGGCGAAAGCTTCCACCTCCGAGTCATGGGAGATGGAGAGATTCATCTCAAGGGTGCATCAAGACCACTTCTATGAAGTTGTGGCCTTGAAGAAGGTGATCCCCGAGGTCCCTTTCAAACTCAAAAAGAGTGAATATCCGGAGATCCGACATGAGATCCGAAGAAGAGGTTGGGAAGTTCTTACCAACCCCATTCAACAAGTCGGAATCTTAATGGTTCAAGAGTTCTATGCCAATGCATGGATCACCAAGAACCATGATCAAAGTGTGAACCCGGACCCAAAGAGTTGGCTTACAATGGTTCGGGGGAAATGCTTGGATTTTAGTCCGGAAAATGTAAGGTTGGCATTCAACTTGCCCATGATGCAAGGAGATGAACACCCTTACACTAGAAGGGTCAACTTTGATCAAAGGTTGGACCAAGTCCTCATAGACATTTGTGAAGAGGGCGCTCAATGGAAGAGAGATTCAAGAGGGAAGCCGGTTCAACTGAGAAGGCATGACCTCAAGCCCATGGCTAGAGGATGGTTGGAGTTTATCCAACGCTCAATCATTCCCACTAGCAACCGGTCCGAAGTTACTATAGACCGGGCCATCATGATTCATAGCATCATGATTGGAGAGGAAGTAGAAATTCATGAGGTTATATCCCAAGAACTTTATAAGGTGGCGGACAAGTCCTCTACCTTGGCAAGGTTAGCCTTCCCTCATCTCATTTATCACCTCTGTTATTCAGTCGGAATTGACATAGAGGGAGACATCCTCATTGATGAGGACAAGCCCATCACTAAGAAAAGGATGGAGCAAACAAGAGATCCCACTCATCATGAAATCCCTGAGATGCCTCAAGGGATGCACTTTCCTCCACAAAACTATTGGGAGCAAATCAACACCTCCCTAGGAGAATTGAGTTCCAACATGGGACAACTAAGGGTGGAGCACCAAGAACATTCCATTCTCCTCCATGAAATTAGAAAAGATCAAAGAATCATGAGAGAGGAGCAACAAAGGCAAGGAAGAGACATTGAGGAGCTCAAGCACTCCATAAGATCTTCAAGAGGAAGAACAAGCCGCCATCACTAAGGTGGACCCGTTCTTTAACTTCCTTGTTCTTTATTTTCCTGTTTTTCGAATTTTCATGCTTATGTTTATCTATGTTTGTGTCTTATGATCATTAGTGCTTAGTGTCTATGCCTTAAAGTTATGAATGTCCTATGAATCCATCACCTTTCTTAAATAAAAAATGTTCTTAATTGAAAAAGAGAAGAATTGCATGAATTTTGAATTTTATAACAGATTAATTATTTTGATGTGGTGGCAATACTTTGACTTCTGAATGTATGCTTGAACAGTGCATATGTCTTTTGAATTTGTAGTTCATGAATGTTGGCTCTTGAAAGAAAGATGAAAAAAGGAGACATGTTACTGAGGATCTGAAAAATCATAAAAATGATTCTTGAAGCAAGAAAAAGTAGTGAATTCAAAAAAAAAAAAGAGATTATGTGCGAAAAAAAATGAAAAAAAGAGAGAAAGCAAGCAGAAAAAGCCAATAGCCCTTTAAACCAAAAGGCAAGGGTAAAAATAAAGTCGTGATCCAAGGTAAAAAGAGTGTGCTTAAGAACCCTGGACACCTCTAATTGGGGACTCTAGCAAAGCTGAGTCACAATCTGAAAAGGTTCACCCAGTTATGTGTCTGTGGCATGTATGTATCCAGTGGTAATACTGGAAGACAGAGTGCTTTGGGCCACGGCCAAGACTCATAAAGTAGCTATGTTCAAGAATCATCATACTTAACTAGGAGAATCAATAACACTATCTGGATTCTGAGTTCCTATAGATGCCCATCATTCTGAATTTCAAAGGATAAAGTGAGATGCCAAAACTGTTCAGAGGCAAAAAGCTAAAAGACCCGCTCATCTAATTAATACTGATCTTCATAGATGTTTTTGGAATTCATTGCATATTCTCTTCTTTTTATCTTATTTGATCTTCAGTTGCTTGGGGACAAGCAACAATTTAAGTTTGGTGTTGTGATGAGCGGATAATTTATACGCTTTTTGGCATTGTTTTTAGTATGTTATTAGTATGTTTTAGTTAGTTTTTATTATATTTTTATTAGTTTTTGGTTAAAATTTACTTTTCTGGACTTTACTATGAGTTTGTATGTTTTTCTGTGATTTCAGGTATTTTCTGGCTGAAATTGAGGGACCTGAGCAAAAATCTGATTCAGAGGCTGAAAAGGACTGCAGATGCTGTTGGATTCTGACCTCCCTACACTCGAAGTGGATTTTCTGGAGCTACAGAAGCCTAATTGGCCCTCACTCAATTTCGTTGGAAAGTAGACATCCTGGGCTTTCCAGCAATGTATAATAGTTCATACTTTTCTTGAGATTTGATGGCCCAAACAGGCGTTCCAAGTCAGCTCAAGAATTCTGGCGTAAAACGCCGGAACTGGCACAAGAATGGGAGTTAAACGCCCAAACTGGCACAAAAGCTGGCGTTTAACTCCAAGAAGAGTCTCTACACAAAAATGCTTCAATGCTTAGCCCAAGCACACACCATGTGGGCTCGGAAGTGAATTTTTATGTAATTTGCTCATCTTTGTAAACCCTAAGCTACTAGTTCTCTACTAATAGGACCTTTTGCTATTGTATTTTAATCTTTTGATCACTTTAGATCTTAGGATCATCTTTGGATGCCTAGTCCTTAGATCATGGAGGCTGGATTCTCGGCCATGCCTAGACCTTGTTCTTATGTATTTTCAACGGTGGAGTTTCTACACACCATAGATTAAGGTGTGGAGCTCTGTTATACCTCGAGTATTAATGCAATTACTATTGTTCTTCTATTCAATTCAGCTCATTCTTGTTCCAAGATATTCATTCGCACCCTAGAACATGATGAATGTGATGATTATGTGACGCTCATCATCATTCTCACTTATGAACGCATGCCTGACAACCACTTCCGTTCTACAAGCAAACAAGGCTTGAATGTTTATCTCTTGGATTTCTTAACTGGAATCTTCGTGGTATAAGCTAGAATTGATGGCGGCATTGAAGAGAATCCAGAAGGTCTAAACCTTGTCTGTGGTATTCTGAGTAGGATTCGAGGATTGAATGACTGTGACGAGCTTCAAACTCGCGATTGTGGGGCGTTAGTGACAGACGCAAAAGAATCACTGGATTCTATTCCGACATGATCGAGAACCGACAGCTGAATAGCCGTGCTGTGACAGAGCGCATTGAACATTTTCACTGAGAGGATGGGACTGTAGCCATTGACAATGGTGATGCCCAACATACAACTTGCCATGGAAAGGAGTAAGAAGGATTGGATGAAGACAGTAGGAAAGCAGAGAGACGGAAGGGACAAAGCATCTCCATATGCTTATCTGAAATTCTCACCAATGAATTACATAAGTATCTCTATCTTTATTTCATGCTTTATTCATAAATCATTCATAACCATTTGAATCTGTCTGACTGAGATTTACAAGATGACCATAGCTTGCTTCATACCAACAATCTCCGTGGGATCGACCCTTACTCGCGTAAGGTTTATTACTTGGACGACCCAGTGCACTTGCTGGTTAGTTGTGTGAAGTTGTGATAAAGAGTTGAGATTGAAATTGAGCGTACCATGTTGATGGCGCCATTGATGATCACAATTTTGTGCACCAACTCCATAAGATCTTCAAGAGGATGAACAAGCCGCCATCACTAAGGTGGACCCGTTCTTTAATCTCCTTGTTCTTTATTTTTCTATTTTTCAAAAATCATGCTTTATGTTTGTGTCTTATGATCATTAGTGTCTTAGTTTCTATGCCTTAAAGTTATGAATGTCCTATGAATCCATCACCTTTCTTAAATGAAAAATGTTCTTAATTGAAAAAGAGAAGAATTGCATGAATTTCGAATTTTATAACAGATTAATTATTTTGATGTGGTGGCAATACTTTTGATTTCTGAATGTATGCTTGAACAGTGCATATGTCTTTTGAATTTGTTGTTCATGAGTGTTAAAATTGTTGGCTCTTGAAAGAATGATGAAAAAGGAGACATGTTACTGAGGATCTGAAAAATCATAAAAATGATTCTTGAAGTAAGAAAAAGCAGTGAATTCAAAAAAAAGAGAGAAAGAAAAAGAAAGAGCAAGCAGAAAAAGCCAATAGCCCTTTAAACCAAAAGGCAAGGGTAAAAATAAAAAGGATCCAAGGCTTTGAGCAACAGTGGATAGGAGGGCCTACAGGAATAACATCCTGGCCTAAGCGGCTAAACCAAGCTGTCCCTAACCATGTGCTTGTGGCGTGAAGGTGTCAAGTGAAAACTTGAGACTGAGCGGTTAAGGTCGTGATCCAAAGCAAAAAGAGTATACTTAAGAACCCTGGACACCTCTAATTGGGGACTCTAGCAAAGCTGAGTCACAATCTGAAAAGGTTCACCCAGTTATGTGTCTGTGGCATGGATGTATTCGGTGGTAATACTGGAAAATAGAGTGCTTTGGGCCACGGCCAAGACTCATAAAGTAGCTGTGTTCAAGAATCATCAAACTTAACTAGGATAATCAATAACACTATCCAGATTCTGAGTTCCTATAGAAGCCAATCATTCTGAACTTCAAAGGATAAAGTGAGATGCCAAAACTGTTCAGAGGCAAAAAGCTAAAAGCCCCGCTCATCTAATTAATACTGATCTTCATAGATGTTTTTGGAATTCATTGTATATTCTCTTATTTTTATCTTATTTGATCTTCAGTTGCTTGGGGACAAGCAACAATTTAAGTTTGGTGTTGTGATGAGCGGATAATTTATACGCTTTTTGGCATTGTTTTTAGTATGTTTTTAGTATGTTTTAGTTAGTTTTTATTATATTTTTATTAATTTTTATTTAAAATTCTCTTTTCTGGACTTTACTATGAGTTTGTGTGTTTTTCTATGATTTCAGGTATTTTCAGGCTGAAATTGAGGGACCTGAGCAAAAATCTGATTCAGAGGCTGAAAAGGACTGCAGATGTTGTTGGATTCTGACCTCCCTACACTCGAAGTGGATATTTTGGAGCTACAAAAGCCCAATTGGCGTGCTCTCAATTGAGTTGGAAAGTAGACATCCAGGGCTTTCCAGCAATATATAATAGTTCATACTTTGCCCCAGATTTGATGACCCAAGCCGGCGTTCCAAATCAGCTCAAGAATTCCCGGCGTTAAACGCCGGAACTGGCACAAAAGTTGGCGTTAAACGCCCAAACTGGCACAAAAGCTGGCGTTTAACTCCAAGAAAAGTCTCTACATATGGAAGCTTCAATGCTCAGCCCAAGCACACACCAAGAGGGCCCGGAGGTGGATTTTTACGTCATTTACTCATTTTTGTAAACCCTAAACTACTAGTTCTTTATAAATAGGACCTTTTGCTATTGTATTTTCATCTTGGTTCTTCTGGTTCCCTCTCTGGGGCCGAAGCCAATGATCACCATTATCACTTATGTATTTTCAACGGTGGAGTTTCTACACACCATAGATTAAGGTGTGGAGCTCTGCTGTACCTCGAGTATTAATGCAATTACTATTGTTCTTCTATTCAATTCAGTTTATTCTTGTTCTAAGATATTCATTCGTACCCAAGAATTTGATGAATGTGATGATTATGTGATGCTCATCATCATTCTCACTTATGAACACGTGCCTGACAACCACTTCCGTTCTACATGCAAACAAGGCTTGAATGTGTATCTCTCGGATTCCTTAATCAGAATCTTCGTGGTATAAGCTAGAATCCATTGGCGGCCATTCTTGAGAATCCGGAAGGTCTAAACCTTGTCTGTGGTATTCTGAGTAGGATTTAGGGATTGAATGACTGTGACAAGCTTCAAACTCGCGATTGTGGGGCGTTAGTGAAAGACGCAAAAGAATCACTGGATTCTATTCCGACATGATTGAGAACCGACAGATGAATAGCCATGCTGTTGATGGTGTTTTTGCGGAAAACGAATTTTCCAACACACAAATCCAACCGGCAAGTATACCGGGTCGCATCAAGTAGTAATAACTCACTTAGAGTGAGGTCGATCCCACAGGGATTGATGGATCAAGCAACTTTAGTGGGTGATTAGTTTAGTCAAGCTAACATTGAAGTGAAATTGAGTGCAATCGTAGCCAACAGAAAGTAAATTGACAAGAATTGTAAATGACAGGATGTAAATAGGCAGGAAGCTTAAAGAACAAGCAATGTAAATTGCAGAAACCTAAATGACAAGAAATGTAAATTGCAGGAAATGTAAAGGGGATTGGGTGCAGGAAATTTAAAGGAAAGCAATAAGCAGCACTTAGAATAATTGCAGAATAATTAAATTGCATGAAAAGTAAAAGGGATTGGGTGCTGGGAATTAAAACTTCAATAAGAAAATGTAAAATGCAATCAAGCAAAGAAACTTAGCTTAATTGTAAAATCTAAAAGAGAATTTGAGGATCCAAGAAGAGCAATGAACTCAGGAAGCAAATCTGGATCTCAATTCTCCTTTGCTCAGTCAGAAAATATATTGCAGAAGAAACTGAGGTTTAAAAATAGCAGAGAAGATTAAAACCCAATCCTTAGATCAATTGAGAGGAAGAGTGGAAGATGATTCTCAGAATTTGAATCAATGGAGCTCTTCAACCTCAATTCAAGATCCAAAACAGAAAAGCTAAAGTTGTAGAAGAAGAAGATTTAAAACAGCAAATGAATTTTGAATTATGCAGAAAGATTAACAAGAGATCTCAAGGTGGAATTGAAACAGAAGTTCTTCAATTCTCCACCCAAGATTCAAAACGAAATGAAAACTAAGAGAGCTTTCTAATGGAGCTGCCCTCCCCCAGTGAGATGGAATTGATGCCTTTATATAGGCTTTACAAAATGAAAAATGAAAATGAAATTAAAACAAATTACAAAAATGAAAATCCTAATTTAATTGATCCATGTGCCTTTGAGTGATGATGTGAGCTTTGCTTGCTTTGGATTTGAGGAGAAATGGGTTTGGTTGGCCTTGATTCAATTTGGAAAAGAATTGAATTTAAATGAAATTTTGGTTGAATTTTGGCCCATGTTGCTCCCAGGAGGCTGCCCTGCCCTTGTGGAGGGCAGGGCAAAAAATGTTCGTGCGCCCTTGGTGCGTGCTGGTTGGTGTGAGTTGGTGCTGCAGGATGCTGCCCTGCCCTTGTGGAGGGCAGGGCAGAAATTTTTTGTGCACCAGATGCTGCCCGTGCGTGCGTTATGTTGCTGCCGAAGCTCCCTTGGTGCGCCAATCTGGTGCGCTGGCCGTGCACCACAAAATGCTGCCCTGCCCTTGCGGAGGGTAGGGCAATGTTTCCAAAAATGAAGCTCCGTGTTCGAGACTTTGTGGATGCACACGCTACTTCTTTTCCTTGGTTTATTTTTGCTTATTTTTGGCCCTTAAAGATGCCTTCCGTTCCTACCCCAATTGTACGCCAAATATGGATTGCTATATATCCTTGGAAAGCTCTGAATGTCAGCTTTCCAACGCAACTGGAAGCACATCAATCGGACATTTGTAGCTCAAGTTATACCCCTTTGAAGTAGGCATGGTCATGCTGTGAGCGGCCAGATTTTAACTTAGCGAAAATTTGCTCCAACCTCACTTTGTTTCATCATGATTCTGCCCTGCCCTTGGCAAGGGCAGGGCAGTGTGCGTGCTGGTTGTTTTCTTCTTTGATTTGGTCATGGGCCACGCTTTTAAAAGCGTGGCCTAAGGATCCAAAGTGTACCCCAACTTCAAAGTGTACCCCAAAGCTCTTTTTTTCTCCTTTTTTTGTGCTTCTTTGCTTCTTTTTCTTCTTATTTCCTACAATATTTATAAAATTAAAAGATCAAGGAAATATACCAATTAAGTGCAAAAGAATTCAATATTTAAGCACAAATCATCAATTTCTTGTATGAAAAAGCATAGAAAAATAGGTATATGATGACATGTCATCACAACACCAAACTTAAACCTTGCTTGTCCCCAAGCAAGAAAAGAATCATACAATAAAGATTGACAATCCAAGGTAAGAAGAATAGCAACTCAATGTTCATGGTAAGCTAGTTTTCTATGCATGCTTCAATCACAAAAGAAATGTAAATGATTGATGCTTCTATCTAGCTTATTTTATGAAATCTTTTTCTTATAATTCTTCCTTGAAACAAGCTTTTGATTTTTTTTTTTGCTTCTCCTTTTGGGTGCTTTGCCCCATGAGTTAATAACAAAGCTACGACTTCTAAATGCTTTGTTTTCAAGTATTACCACTTGATACATAAGCACCACAAGCATTTAATTAGAGGACTTCATTAAGCTCATTTTTCTTTTTTTTTCTTGACTCTCTAATCATTGATGCTCAGAGCCTTGAGCTTTGAGGGAGTGCTTTTGCACTTGAGCCTAGCCTTGACTTCTAAGTGTTTTGTTTTCAAGCATTTGGCTTGATACATAAACACCACAAGCACTTAGCAAATAAATTGCCATTGGTACTCAGAGCCTTCAGCTTTCTCATTCCTTCCCTTTTTCTTTTCTTGCTTTAATTGTATTTGCTTCTTCAAGGTTTTCATGATTTCAAAAGATTTCACAAAATGTACTAGATGAAAAACTTCAATTAAATAAAATCCAATGCAATTGAGCAACAATTAATCATACTAGCTTTCCAATACTTGTATGCACATGCTAAAATCTTCTTTAATGCCTTGTTTGTTTATGATCATGATGCTTTATTGCTTTTGAATTTACAAAGCTCAAGTTGGTAGTTATAATGCCACAGCAACATATTATAAATCAAAATTCAAGCTATGCTTATTCATACACACATGTATACAGAGAAGGTAAAGACAATCATGCAGTTTATGAAACAAATGAGAGGAAAAGGAACTTTACAACCTTGTAGTTCATCTTCTCTATTGTTGTCATTTTCATCCCATTTTCTTCCTTCCCATACCAAACTCAGAATGCTTGTTCATCCTCAAGCAATAATTAGAACAATGGCTATGGGGCTAAGATGGATCATGAATGTCTTACACAATGAAATGTTAGCATTACATGTGTTGCAAGCAAAATTAAAGATAACAATCAAGGCACGGAGAAACAAAAACACTATGATTGCAAACATAAGATGGTGTGCATGATACATTGCATAAAAAAAATAAGTGGCACACCAAACTTAGTGTGACACTCTCACTTGGAATTGATGCAAGTATCTAGTAAACATTGAACCAAATTTTGTTGCATAGCAACACCAAACTTAGAATGCAACCATATGTCAATTTTATTTGAAATAAAACTAAACAAAAGAAACTGTTATTTGAATACAATCACCAAGCCAAAAATCTGTCATGAATGAGGATCTCTTGATGCTATATTAACAAAAACAGTTGATAAAAGAAAACTTAAAAATAAAGAGGTGACTAAAACAAGGAGAATGCAAACGAACTGTCAAAACAAAGAAAAATAACAATGCAAGGGCAATATGATTATGCAGACAAGTGATGTTGTTGGATGAGTTGCATAGACAATTAAGTGGCATACCAAACTTAGAATCTTAGTGTGACTCTTCCATGTAAAATTGATGCAATCATCCATGAAGATGGAAAATAGTTTGTTGCAGGGCAACACCAAACTTAGAATGTGATCATATGCCAGTTTATTGAAATTTAAACAAGACAAGGAGAAGAAATGTTACCTACTGTTTACCTATTCTTCACTTTCTTCCTCTTCTTCCAGTTTGTTAAGAGGAATGACTCCAAGAGGGGAGAAGTTTCAGCTAGTGTCCCCTGTCTTGGCTTCCTCTCAGCAAGCTTTCTTTTGTACATGGCTTGATTGAGCTTGCTTGCTATTGGTCCAGGGGTTGGATTGCTTGTGGTTGACCTCCTCTTGAATGTTGTCCTTGGTAGCTTGGTCACAATCCTCTTCTCGGTGCTTTTGTTAATTGCCTTCACTTCCTTGAATTCAAGACTTGGTTGCTGTGTGATTATTGGAGTTTTGTATTCATCCAGAGCCTTTTGAATTGGTGGCTCCATGAGCTTTTCCTCTATGTACTTATCTGCTTCACTTGAGTTTGGAATGACTTCCTCACTTTCTTGCTCCTCCACTTCCTCCCTTGCACCCAACATTTGACTTAATAGTTCTTTTATGGAGGAGGTTTGTTGTTCTTCCCAAGATTTCTTCATCTCCTCTTTATATTTTTCGATCACAGATTCAAGGGAAGTTTGTGAGGGTTGTGAATGTTCATGTTCCCTTTTCATCTCAAGTGCAGTTTCATTTTCAACGACCTCATTCTTCATTGAAAGTCCACTTGATGCAGTAGCCTCCTCATCTTGCTCTTCCACTTTATCCTTCAGAAATTTGTCTTCATCCTCACTGTTGGATGGTTCTAAGTTCCTCCTTGTTTGCTCTGAGAACTCATTCATCTTCTTGAATACGATTTCTGTCCAGGATTGGGGTTGTGTGTATCTTTCCACAAGTTTTCTATGTATTTCAATGGCTTGAAGGTAATCCCAATCTGTTAGTTCAAGAGATGAAGGTTGAGAGTAATCATAATCAAGTGATGAAGAACTTTCAAATGAGAAACTGGGACGTGAGGGTGGATGCTCTTCCATTCTTTGGTGATACTTCCATCCACCATGAGGATAATGATATGAATCATTTTGTGGTGGTGGTTGGTATCCCATATGATTTTCTTGCTCATCTTATGTCTCTGAAGCAAATCTCCATGAATTGGAGTGCTCAGAATGTGTATTCTCTTGGTGATATTCCCAGCCACCATTAGAGATTGGTGATGGTGGGTAATATCCCATAAAATTTGTTTGATCATAAGATGAGTTGAACTCCATTTGAATTTTGTAAAACACAACACCAAGGGAAATTGAAATTCATATCTCAAAGATGAATTTCTTAGTGAGGCAATAACTCAAACACCTTGGTTTCAACTTAGAACAGAGAACAAAAATAAAGAAAATGCTTGATCTAGACTTCTCACCCACTTAATCATTGTTGATCTAATCAATCCCCGGCAACGGCGCCAAAAACTTGATGGTGTTTTTGCGGAAAACGAATTTTCCAACACACAAATCCAACCGACAAGTATACCGGGTCGCATCAAGTAGTAATAACTCACTTAGAGTGAGGTCGATCCCACAGGGATTGATGGATCAAGCAACTTTAGTGGGTGATTAGTTTAGTCAAGCTAACATTGAAGTGAAATTGAGTGCAATCGTAGCCAACAGAAAGTAAATTGACAAGAATTGTAAATGACAGGATGTAAATAGGCAGGAAGCTTAAAGAACAAGCAATGTAAATTGCAGAAACCTAAATGACAAGAAATGTAAATTGCAGGAAATGTAAAGGGGATTGGGTGCAGGAAATTTAAAGGAAAGCAATAAGCAGCACTTAGAATAATTGCAGAATAATTAAATTGCATGAAAAGTAAAAGGGATTGGGTGCTGGGAATTAAAACTTCAATAAGAAAATGTAAAATGCAATCAAGCAAAGAAACTTAGCTTAATTGTAAAATCTAAAAGAGAATTTGAGGATCCAAGAAGAGCAATGAACTCAGGAAGCAAATCTGGATCTCAATTCTCCTTTGCTCAGTCAGAAAATATATTGCAGAAGAAACTGAGGTTTAAAAATAGCAGAGAAGATTAAAACCCAATCCTTAGATCAATTGAGAGGAAGAGTGGAAGATGATTCTCAGAATTTGAATCAATGGAGCTCTTCAACCTCAATTCAAGATCCAAAACAGAAAAGCTAAAGTTGTAGAAGAAGAAGATTTAAAACAGCAAATGAATTTTGAATTATGCAGAAAGATTAACAAGAGATCTCAAGGTGGAATTGAAACAGAAGTTCTTCAATTCTCCACCCAAGATTCAAAACGAAATGAAAACTAAGAGAGCTTTCTAATGGAGCTGCCCTCCCCCAGTGAGATGGAATTGATGCCTTTATATAGGCTTTACAAAATGAAAAATGAAAATGAAATTAAAACAAATTACAAAAATGAAAATCCTAATTTAATTGATCCATGTGCCTTTGAGTGATGATGTGAGCTTTGCTTGCTTTGGATTTGAGGAGAAATGGGTTTGGTTGGCCTTGATTCAATTTGGAAAAGAATTGAATTTAAATGAAATTTTGGTTGAATTTTGGCCCATGTTGCTCCCAGGAGGCTGCCCTGCCCTTGTGGAGGGCAGGGCAGAAAATGTTCGTGTGCCCTTGGTGCGTGCTGGTTGGTGTGAGTTGGTGCTGCAGGATGCTGCCCTGCCCTTGTGGAGGGCAGGGCAGAAATTTTTGGTGCACCAGATTTTGCCCGTGCGTGCGTTATGTTGCTGCCGAAGCTCCCTTGGTGCGCCAATCTGGTGCGCTGGCCGTGCACCACAAAATGCTGCCCTGCCATTGCGGAAGGCAGGGCAATGTTTCCAAAAATGAAGCTCCGTGTTCGAGACTTTGTGGATGCACACGCTACTTCTTTTCCTTGGTTTATTTTTGCTTATTTTTGGCCCTTAAAGATGCCTTCTGTTCCTACCTCAATTGTACGCCAAATATGAATTGCTATATATCGTTGGAAAGCTCTGAATGTCAAATTTCCAACACAACTAGAAGCACATCAATCGGACATTTGTAGCTCAAGTTATACCCCTTTGAAGTAGGCATGGTCATGTTGTGAGCGGCCAGATTTTAACTTAGCGAAAATTTGCTCCAACCTCACTTTGTTTCATCATGATTCTGCCCTGCCCTTGGCAAGGGCAGGACAGTGTGCGTGCTGGTTGTTTTCTTCTTTGATTTGGTCATGGGCCACGCTTTTAAAAGCGTGGCCTAAGGCTCCAAAGTGTACCCCAACTTCAAAGTGTACCCCAAAGCTCTTTTTTCTCCTTTTTTTGTGCTTCTTTGCTTCTTTTTCTTCTTATTTCCTACAATATTTATAAAATTAAAAGATCAAGGAAATATACCAATTAAGTACAAAAGCATTCAATATTTAAGCACAAATCATTAATTTCTTGTATGAAAAAGCATAGAAAAATAGGTATATGATGACATGTCATCAGGTGTGACAGAGCGCGTTGAACATTTTCACTGAGAGGACGGGACTGTAGCCATTGACAATGGTGATGCCCAACATACAGCTTGCCATGGAAAGGAGTAAGAAGGATTGGATGAAGACAGTAAGAAAGCAGAGAGACGGAAGGGACAAAGCATCTCCATACGCTTATCTGAAATTCTCACGAATGAATTACATAAGTATCTCTATCCTTATTTTATGTTTTATTCATCTTTTAATCATTAATCCTCCATAAACCATTTGAATCCGCCTGACTGAGATTTACAAGATGACCATAGCTTGCTTCATACCAACAATCTCTGTGGGATCGACCCTTACTCGCGTAAGGTTTATTACTTGGACGACCCAGTGCACTTGCTGGTTAGTTGTGCGAAGTTGTGATAAAGAGTTGAGATTGCAATTGAGCGTACCATGTTGATGGCGCCATTGATGATCACAATTTCGTGCACCAGAGACCGTCTTCGTTAGGTCGATCTCTTCTAAGTTGTTTTTGTAATCCTCTTTCTTGGACCTTTGTTAGGTCTCTTTCAGGGATTACTTTTACAACTTGTCTTTGTAGGAGACCGACTTCGTTAGGTCGATCTCTTCTAAGTTGTTTTTGTAATCCTCTTTCTTGGACCTTTGTTAGGTCTCTTTTAGGGATTACTTTTACAACTTGTCTTTGTAGGAGACCGACTTCGTTAGGTCGATCTCTTCTAAGTTTTAGCAATTCCTCTTTAATAGGGTTGGCCAGACCTTTTTCCAGGGATTCGATGATAACTTGGGTTGACTTGGTCTGACTTTTTAGTGTCGGTCAGTCTTTTTAAGTTATTATATAGCAATCTGTAAGACCTCGTCAGGTTCTTTTTGGGATCACTTTCGATAACTTCTTGCATTATTCTGTGTTCATCTTTGCCGATTTATAGATGGTGGTTTCTGTCCTGGTTTAATCAACCTTTAGGTGAATCGCGTTTTCACCTTTGTCGGTCGATCATTCCTATCGAGATCGTATAGTGAATTTGTTCTTCACTTTCTGTTCGATCCGTTGCTTTATAATCGGACGATGAATGCTTCAGATTAATGCGTCTTGAGAACTTGTAGAATATCTGAAATGTATTTTATTTAAATAAAGTGCAAATATATACGGGCGGGAGTTTTTCATACCCTTAAGTCGGATTAAATCTCAATCTTGATGCCTCATTAAAAAACCTTTTCAGGAAAAAGAGTGCATCTTGTGATGAGACCTTTATCTAACTATAGTACATTCTTAGGTTACAGGCGTGCCATGATCTGGGGAGTTCTCATCCCTTGAGTTCGGACAGTCTGTAGTAGCCCTTCCCAAGTACTTTTGTGACTCGGTAGGGTCTTTTCGAGTTAGCTGCCAGCTTTCCTTCTCCGGGTCGAGTTGTTCCGATGTCATTTCGGATTAAGATGAGATCATTCTCAGTGAAACCTGTTGGTACTACCTTTTGATTATATCTGGAAGCCATTCGCCACTTTAGTGCTTCTTCTCTGATCAGAGCTCTCTCTTGAATTTCTGGAAGTAGGTCGAGCTCTAGCTTCTAGCTTTTGATTATCACACCTACACCGCTTCTAGCTTTATTTGAGGAACCGTCCACGTATATGTTCCACTCTATGGGGATTTCCGTGGTGTCTGTGAATTCTGTGACGAAGTTGGCCAGGTATTACGATTTGATGGCTGTCCGTGCCTTGTATTGGAGGTCGAACTCGGACAACTTGATGAGCGGATAATTTGTACGCATTTTTGGCATTGTTTTTAGTATGTTTTTAGTATGTTCTAGTTAGTTTTTAGTATATTTTTATTAGTTTTTAGTTAAAATTCACTTTTCTGGACTTTACTACGAGTTTGTGTGTTTTTCTGTGATTTCAGGTGTTTTCTGGCTGAAATTGAGGGACTTGAGCAAAAATCTGATTCAGAGACTAAAAAGGACTGCAGATGCTGTTGGATTCTGACCTCCCTACACTCGAAGTGGATTTTCTGAAGCAACAGAAACCCAATTGGTGTACTCTCAACGGCGTTGGAAAGTAGACATCCTGGGCTTTCCAGCAATATATAATAGTCCATACTTTGCCCAAGATTTGATTTCCCAAACCGGCGTTCCAAATCAGCTCAAAACTGCCCGGCGTTAAACGCCGGAACTGGCACAAGAATGGGAGTTAAACGCCCAAACTGGCACAAAAGCTGGCGTTTAACTCCAAGAAGAGTCTCTACATGAAAATGCTTCAATGCTCAGCCCAAGCACACACCAAGTGGGCCCGGAAGTGGATTTTTATGTCATTTACTCATCTCTGTAAACCCTAGGCTACTAGTTCTCTATAAGTAGGACCTTTTACTATGATCTTTGGAATCTTTGGATCATTTTAGATCTTTTGATCATCTTTGGACATCTAGTTCTTAGATCATTGGGAGGCTGGCCATTCGGCCATGCCTAGACCTTGTTCTTATGTATTTTCAACGGTGGAGTTTCTACACACCATAGATTAAGGTGTGGAGCTCTGCTGTACCTCGAGTATTAATGCAATTACTATTGTTCTTCTATTCAATTCGGCTTATTCTTGTTCTAAGATATCACTTGTTCTTCAACTTGATGAATGTGATGATCCGTGACACTCATCATCATTCTCACCTATGAACATGTGCCTGACAACCACCTCTGTTCTACCTTAGATTGAGTGGATATCTCTTGGATCCCTTAATCGGAATCTTCGTGGTATAAGCTAGAATTGATGGCGGCATTCAAGAGAATCCGGAAGGTCTAAACCTTGTCTGTGGTATTCTGAGTAGGATTCAATGATTGAATGACTGTGACGAGCTTCAAACTCGCGATTGTGGGGCGTTAGTGACAGACGCAAAAGAATCACTGGATTCTATTCCGACATGATCGAGAACCGACAGCTGAATAGCCGTGCCGTGACAGGGTGCATTGAACATTTTCACTGAGAGGATGGGAGGTAACCACTGACAACGGTGAAACCCTACATACAGCTTGCCATGGAAAGGAGTAAGAAGGATTGGATGAAGACAGTAGGAAAGCAGAGAGACGGAAGGGACAAAGCATCTTCATACGCTTATCTGAAATTCCCACCAATGAACTACATAAGTATCTCTATCTTTATCTTTATGTTTCATTCATCATCCATAACCATTTGAGTCTGCCTGACTAAGATTTACAAGATGACCATAGCTTGCTTCATACCAACAATCTCTGTGGGATCGACCCTTACTCGCGTAAGGTTTATTACTTGGACGACCCAGTACACTTGCTGGTTAGTTGTGCGAAGTTGTGATAAAGAGTTGAGATTACAATTGTGCGTACCATGTTGATGGCGCCATTGATGATCACAATTTCGCACACCAAGTTTTTGGTGCCGTTGCCGGGGATTGTTCGAGTATGGACAACTGACGGTTCATCTTGTTGCTTAGATTAGGTATTTTTCTTCAGAGTTCTTAAGAATGAATTCTAGTGTTTCAAGGTGATGTTCTTATCATCACCAAAGCTGATTTATTTTCATCAATTTAGCTCTTGAATGCAATGTCCTGCTGAAGCTTGTTCAACCATGTCTAATTTCTTTAGATTGAAGTTTTAGACTTACATTGCATGATTCCTGGAATTCTCATTAAGAGTTTTGATATTTTTATTTTTCCTCTTCACCTAATTTTCGAAAAATCCAAAAAAATTACAAAATCATAAAAACCAAAAACATTCTATGTTTCTTGTTTGAGTCTAGTGTTTCATGTTAAGTTTGGTGTCAATTGCATGTTTCTGTTCTTCTTGCATTCATTCATGTGTCTTAAGTGATCTTCAAGATGTTCTTGATGATTTCATTACTCTGATCTTTAAATTCTCTTGACTTGAGTATTTTGTGTTTCTCATATGCATTCTCATCTTGTTAGTGTCAGTAGTATACAAACTGCTAAGTTTGGTGTCTTGCATTGATTGTTATTTGATTTTAGTTGCATTTTGATTATTCCTCATTATTAAAAATCCAAAAATATTTTTAATTTGTGTCTTTTCAAGTCAATAATACAGAGAATTGAAGATTCAGAACATACAGCAGAGGAATTACACAGAAAAAGTTGGGCGTTCAAAACGCCCAGTGAAGAAGGGCAAACTGGCGTTTAAACGCCAGCCAGGGTGCCTGGCTGGGCGTTTAACGCCCAAAAGGGTAGTAGTTTGGGCGTTAAACACCAGAATGTGCACCATTCTGGGCGTTTAACGCCAGGATGCACAAGAGGGAAGATTTTGTTTTCAAATCAAATTTTTTTTAAGTTTTCAAAATCTTTTCAAAATCAAATCTTTTTCAAATCATATCTTTTCAATCAAATCTTTTTCAAAATCAATTTCTTTCCATTTTCAAAAATACTTGCTATCAATTAATGATTTGATTCAACAATTCAAGTATGTTGCCTTTTCTGTTGAGAAAGGTTTAATGTTTGAATCATATCTTTTCTTGTTAGCCAAATCATTAATTTTCAAAATCAAATCTTTTTTTTAATTGTTTTCAAATCATACTTTCTCAATCACATCTTTTTCAAAATAGTTTTCAATCAAATCTCTTTAATTTCTAATTTCAAAATCTTTTTCAAAAATCACTTGATTTCTTTTCCACTATTGGTTTTCGAAAATCAATTAAAGTTTTTTTCAAAATGTTTTTATAATCTTTTTAAATTATTTTCGAAAATTACTTCCCCTCTTCTCACATCCTTCTACTTATGGACTAACACTATTCCTTAATGCACAATTCGAACTCCATCTCTCTTGATAAGTTCGAATTCTTCTACTTCTGCCTTCTATTTTTCTTTTCCTCTGACACCTCAAGGAATCTCTATACTGTGACATAGAGGATTCCACATTTTCTTGTTCTCTTCTCTTTCATATGAGCAGGAGCAAAGACAAAAGCATTCTTGTTGAGGCTGACCCTGAACCTGAAAGGACCTTGAAGTGAAAGCTAAGAGAAGCTAAGGCACAATTCTCTGTAGAGGACCTAACAGAAATCTTCAAAGAAGAAGAACCCATGGCAGCCGAAAACAACAACAATGCCAACAATGCAAGGAAGGTGCTGGGTGACTTTACTGCACCTACTCCCGACTTCTATGGGAGAAGCATCTCTATCCCTGCCATTGGAGCAAACAACTTTGAGCTTAAGCCTCAATTAGTTTCTCTAATGCAACAGAATTGCAAGTTTTATGGACTTCCATTGGAAGATCCTCATCAGTTTTTAGTTGAGTTCTTGCAAATCTGTGACACTGTCAAGACCAATGGGGTTGACCCTGAGGTCTACAGACTTATGCTATTCCCTTTTGCTGTAAGAGACAGAGCTAGAATATGGTTGGACTCACAACCTAAAGAAAGCCTGAACTATTGGGAAAAGCTAGTCAATGCCTTCTTGGCAAAGTTCTTTCCACCTCAAAAATTGAGTAAGCTTAGAGTGGAAGTCCAAACCTTCAGACAGAAGGAAGGAGAATCCCTCTATGAAGCTTGGAAAAGATATAAACAATTAATCAGAAAGTGTCCCTCTGACATGCTTTCTGAATGGAGCATCATAGGTATTTTCTATGATGGTCTGTCTGAACTGTCCAAAATATCTTTGGATAGCTCTGCTAGAGGATCTCTTCATCTGAAGAAGACGCCTATAGAAGCTCAAGAACTAATTGAAATGGTTGCAAATAACCAATTCATGTACACTTCTGAAAGGAATCCTGTGAACAATGGGACTAATCAGAAGAAAGGAGTTCTTGAGATTGATACTCTGAATACCATATTGGCTCAGAACAAAATATTGACCCAACAAGTCAATATGATTTCTCAAAGTCTATCTGGAATGCAAAATGCACCAAGCAGTACTAAGGATGCTTCATCTAAGGAAGAAGCTTATGATCTTGAGAACCCTTCAATGGAAGAGGTGAATTACATGGGAGAACCCTATGGAAACACCTATAATCCTTCATGGAGAAATCATCCAAATCTCTCATGGAAGGATCAACAGAGACCTCAACAAGGTTTCAACAACAATAATGGTGGAAGAAACAGGTTTAGCAATGGCAAGCCTTTTCCATCATCTTCTCAACAACAGACAGAGAGTTCTAAGCAGAACAACTCTGACTTAGCAACCATGGTCTCTGATCTAATCAAAACCACTCAAAGTTTCATGACTGAAACAAGGTCCTCCATTAGAAACTTGGAGGCACAAGTGGGTCAGCTGAGCAAGATAATTACTGAACTCCCTCCTAGTACTCTTCCAAGCAACACAGAAGAAAATCCAAAAGGAGGGTGCAAGGCCATCAACATGGCCAAATTTGGAGAGGAGGGAGAGGCAGTGAACGCCACTGAGGAAGACCTCAATGGACGTCCACTGGCCTCCAATGAGTTACCTAATGAGGAACCATGGGAACCTGAGGCTCCCACTGAGACCATAGAGATTCCATTGGATTTACTTCTGCCATTCATGAGCTCTGATGAGTATTCTTCCTCTGAAGAGGATGAGTATGTCACTGAAGAGCAAGTTGCTAAATACCTTGGAGCAATCATGAAGCTAAATGACAAGTTATTTGGTAATGAGACTTGGGAGGATGAACCCCCTTTGCTCACCAAAGAATTGGATGACTTGTCTAGGCAGAAACTACCTTAAAAGAGACAAGATCCTGGGAAGTTCTCAATACCTTGTGCCATAGGCACCATGACCTTCAAGAAGGCCTTGTGTGACCTAGGGTCAAGTGTAAACCTCATGCCTCTCTCAGTAATGGAGAAGCTAGGGATCTTTGAGGTGCAAGCTGCAAAAATCTCATTAGAGATGGCAGACAATTCAAGAAAACAAGCTTATGGACTTGTAGAGGATGTTCTGGTAAAAGTTGAAGACCATTACATCCCTGCTGATTTCATAGTCCTAGAGACTGGGAAGTGCATGGATGAAACCATCATCCTTGGCAGACCCTTCCTAGCCATAGCAAAGGCTGTGATTGATGTTGATAGAGGAGAATTGATCATTCAAATGAATGAAGAATCCTTTGTGTTTAAGGCTCAAGGATATCCCTCTGTCACCATGGAGAGGAAGCAAGAACAGCTTCTCTCAAAATAGAGTCAAATAGAGCCCCCACAGTTAAACTCTAAGTTTGGTGTTGGGAGGCCACAACCAACTTCTAAGTTTGGTGTTGAACCCCCCACATTCAAACTCTAAGTTTGGTGTTGGGAATTTCCAACATTGCTCTGAGTATCTGTGAGGCTCCATGAGAGCCCTCTGTCAAGCTACTGACATTAAAGAAGCGCTTGTTGGGAGGCAACCCAATGTTATATTTTATCTATTTTCCTTTGTTATTTTATGTTTTTTGTAGGTTGATGATCATGAGAAGTCACAAAATCAATTGAAAAAGCAAAAACAGAATGAAAAATAGAAAGAAAAACAGCACACCCTGGAGGAGAATCTGCTGGCGTTTAAACGCCAGTAAGGCTAGCAGATGGGCGTTTAACGCCCAGTCTGGCACCATTCTGGGCGTTTAACGCCAGAAAGAGGCACCAGACTGGCGTTAAACGCCAGAAAAGGGTAAGAACTTGGCGTTAAAAGCCAGAAATGGGCACCAGCTTGGCGTTTAACGCCAGAATTGGCACAAAGAGCATTTTTGCTCACCACTTGGTGCAGGGATGACTTTTCCTTGACACCTCAGGATCTGTGGACCCCACAGGATCCCCACTTACCCCACCACCCTCTCTCTTCTTCTTCACCCATTCACCAATCACCTCAACACCTCTTCCCCAAAAACCCTTCACCTATCAAATCCCATCTTTCTCTTCACCACTCACATCCATCTTTCATAAAACCCTACCTACCTCACCATTCAAATTCAAACCACTTTCCCACCCAAACCCACCCTCCCATAGCCGAACCCTACCCATCTCTTCACCCCTATATAAACCCATCTTCACTCCTTCATTTTCACACAACTAAAACACTACTTCTCCCCCTTTGGCCGAAACACAAAAACATCTCCATCTCCTTCATTTCTTCTTCCTCTACTATCTTCTTTCTTCTTTTGCTCGAGGACGAGCAAACCTTTTAAGTTTGGTGTGGTAAAAGCATTGCTTTTTCTTTTTCCATAACCATTTATGGCATCCAAGGCCGGAGAAACCTCTAGAAAGAGGAAAGGGAAGGCAAAAGCTTCTACCTCCGAGTCATGGGAGATGGAAAGATTCATCTCAAGGGTGCATCAAGACCACTTCTATGAAGTTGTGGCCTTGAAGAAGGTGATCCCCGAGGTCCCTTTCAAACTCAAAAAGAGTGAATATCCGGAGATCCGACATGAGATCCGAAGAAGAGGTTGGGAAGTTCTTACCAACCCCATTCAACAAGTCAGAATCTTAATGATTCAAGAGTTCTATGCCAATGCATGGATCACCAAGAACCATGATCAAAGTGTGAACCCAGACCTAAAGAATTGGCTTACAATGGTTCGGGGGAAATACTTGGATTTTAGTCCGGAAAATGTAAGGTTGGCATTCAACTTGCCCATGATGCAAGGAGATGAACACTCTTAACACTAGAAGGGTCAACTTTGATCAAAGGTTGGACCAAGTCCTCACAGTCATTTGTGAAGAGGGCGCCCAATGGAAGAGAGATTCAAGAGGAAAGCCGGTTCAATTGAGAAGGCATGACCTCAAGCCTGTGGCTAGGGGATGGTTGGAGTTTATCCAACGCTCAATCATTCCCACTAGCAACCGGTCCGAAGTTACTATAGACCGGGCTATCATGATTCATAGCATCATGATTGGAGAAGAAATAGAAGTTCATGAGGTTATATCCCAAGAACTTTATAAGGTGGCGGACAAGTCCTCTACCTTGGCAAGGTTAGCTTTTCCTTATCTCATTTGTCACCTCTGTTATTCAGTTGGAATTGACATAGAGGGAGACATCCTCATTGATGAGGACAAGCCCATCACTAAGAAGAGGATGGATCAAACAAGAGACCCCTCTCATCATCAAATCCCTGAGATGCCTCAAGGGATGCAGTTTCCTCCACAAAACTATTGGGAGCAACTGAATACCTCCCTAGGAGAATTGAGTTCCAACATGGGACAACTAAGGGTGGAGCACCAAGAACATTCCATCCTCCTCCATGAAATTAGAGAAGATCAAAGAATCATGAGAGAGGAGCAACAAAGGCAAGGAAGAGACATTGAGGAGCTCAAGCACTCCATAAGATCTTCAAGAGGAAGAACAAGCTACCATCACTAAGGTGGACCCGTTCTTTAATTTCCTTGTTCTTTATTTTCTGTTTTACGAAAAAATCATGCTTATGTTTATCTATGTTTGTGTCTTGTGATCATTAGTGTCTTAGTGTCTATGCCTTAAAGTTATGAATGTCCTATGAATCCATCATTTTTCTTGAATGAAAAATGTTCTTAATTGAAAAAGAGAAGAATTGCATGAATTTTGAATTGTATAACAGTTTAATTATTTTGATGTGGTGGCAATACTTTTGTTTTCTGAATGTATGCTTAAACAGTGCATATGTCTTTTGAATTTGTGGTTCATGAATGTTGGCTCTTGAAAGAATGATGAAAAAGGAGACATGTTACTGAGGATCTGAAAAATCATAAAAATGATTCTTGAAGCAAGAAAAAGCAGTGAATACAAAAAAAAGAGAAGGAGAAAAAAAGGGAGAAAAGAAAACGAAAAAAAAGAAAGAAATAAAGTTGTGATCCAAGGCAAAAAGAGTGTGCTTAAGAACCCTGGACACCTCTAATTGGGGACTCTAGCAAAGCTAAGTCACAATCTGAAAAGGTTCACCCAATTATGTGTTTGTGGCATGTATGTATCCGGTGGTAATACTGGAAGACAGAGTGCTTTGGGCAACGGCCAAGACTCAATAAGTAGCTGTGTTCAAAAATCATCATACTTAACTAGGAGAATCAATGACACTATCCGGATTCTGAGTTCCTAAAGAAGCCAATCATTCTGAATTTCAAAGGATAGAGTGAGATGCCAAAACTGTTCAGAGGCAAAAAGCTAAAAGCCCCGCTCATCTAATTAATACTGATCTTCATAGATGTTTTTGGAATTCATTGCATATTCTCTTCTTTTTATCTTATTTGATTTTCAGTTGCTTGAGGACAAGCAACAATTTAAGTTTGGTGTTGTGATGAGCGGATAATTTGTACGCTTTTTGGCATTATTTTTAGTATGTTTTTAGTATGTTCTAGTTAGTTTTTAGTATATTTTTATTAGTTTTTAGTTAAAATTCACTTTTCTGGACTTTACTATGAGTTTGTGCGTTTTTCTATGATTTCAGGTATTTTCTGGCTAAAATTGAGGGACTTGAGCAAAAATCTGATTCAGAGACTAAAAAGGACTGCAGATGATGTTGGATTCTGACCTCTCTTCACTCGAAGTAGTTTTCTAGAGCTACAGAAGCCCAATTGGCGCGCTCTCAACGGCGTTGGAAAGTAGACATCCTGGGCTTTCCAGAAATATATAATAGTCCATACTTTGTTCAAGATTTGATGGCTCAAACCGGTGTTCCAAATCAGCTCAAAACTGCCCGGCGTTAAACGCCGGAACTGGCACAAGAATGGGAGTTAAACGCCCAAACTAGCACAAAAGCTGGCGTTTAACTCCAAGAAGAGTATCTACACGAAAATGCTTCAATGCTCAGCCCAAGCACACACCAAGTGGGCCCGGAAGTGGATTTTTATGTCATTTACTCATCTCTGTAAACCCTAGGCTACTAGTTCTCTATAAGTAGGACCTTTTACTATGATCTTTGGAATCTTTGGATCATTTTAGATCTTTTGATCATCTTTGGACATCTAGTTCTTAGATCATTGGGAAGCTAGCCATTCGGCCATGCCTAGACCTTGTTCTTATGTATCTTCAACGGTGGAGTTTCTACACACCATAGATTAAGGTGTGGAGCTCTGCTGTACCTCGAGTATTAATGCAATTACTATTGTTCTTCTATTCAATTCGGCTTATTCTTGTTCTAAGATATCACTTGTTCTTCAGCTTGATGAATGTGATGATCCGTGACACTCATCATCATTCTCACTTATGAACATGTGCCTGACAACCACCTCCGTTCTACCTTAAATTGAGTGGATATCTCTTGGATCCCTTAATCGGAATCTTCGTGGTATAAGCTAGAATTGATGGCGGCATTCAAGAGAATCCGGAAGGTCTAAACCTTGTCTGTGGTATTCTGAGTAGGATTCAATGATTGAATGACTGTGACGAGCTTCAAACTCGCGATTGTGGGGCGTTATTGACAGACGCAAAAGAATCACTGGATTCTATTCTGACATGATCGAGAACCGACAGCTGAATAGCCGTGTCGTGATAGGGTGCGTTGAACATTTTCACTGAGAGGATGGGAGGTAGCCACTGACAACGGTGAAACCCTACATACAGCTTGCGATGGAAAGGAGTAAGAAGGATTGGATGAAGACAGTAGGAAAGCAGAGAGACGGAAGGGACAAAGCATCTTCATACGCTTATCTGAAATTCCCACCAATGAACTACATAAGTATCTCTATCTTTATCTTTATGTTTCATTCATCATCCATAACCATTTGAGTCTGCCTGACTAAGATTTACAAGATGACCATAGCTTGCTTCATACCAACAATCTCTGTGGGATCGACCCTTACTCGCTTAAGGTTTATTACTTGGACGACCCAGTACACTTGCTGGTTAGTTGTGCGAAGTTGTGATAAAGAGTTGAGATTACAATTGTGCGTACCATGTTGATGGCGCCATTGATGATCACAATTTCGCGCACCACAACTCGATTGCCCACTGTAGGATTCTTCCTGCTAGATCTGTTTTCTGCAATATCCCTTTTATGGGCTGATTGGTCCGAACTTTAATGGTGTGTGCTTGGAAGTATGGGCGAAGTCGTCGAGATTCGAGTATCAGAGCGTAGGCAAACTTTTCTATTTTTTGGTAGTTCAGCTCTGACCCCTGTAGTGCTTTACTAATGAAGTAGACGGGTTGTTGTCCCCCTTCATCTTCTCTAATTAGTGCTGAGGCTATTGCCCGACTTCCTACTGCGAGGTACAGTATGAGTGGTTCTCCCTCCTGTGGTCGAGATAGAATGGGGGGCTGTCCCAAGAATTCTTTAAAGTTCGGAAGGCTTGTTCACATTCCGTTGTCACTCGAAGTTCTTTCCCTTTTTTAAGGTAGCGTAGATGGGGAGGGATCTTATTGCTGACCCTGCTAGGAATTTGGACAAGGCCGCCAATCTCCCATTGCATTGTTGTACCTCTTTAACGCAGGTTGGGCTTTTCATGTTGAGTATGGCCTGACATTTATCTGTATTTGCCTCGATTCCTCTTTGTGTGAGCATAAAGCCCAAAATTTTACCTGCTTCCACTGCGAAGGTGCATTTAGCCGGGTTGAGTCGCATGTCGTGCTTCCGTATGGTGTCAAACACTTGAACCAAGTAGGTTAATAATGTTTCTTCACTTTGTGTCTTTATGAACATGTCATCCACATAGACCTCCATGATTTTTCCGATGTGGTCTGAGAAGACTTTATTCATTAGCCTTTGATAAGTGGCTCCTACGTTCTTAAGGCCGAAAGGAATTACGATGTAGCAATAATTTGCTTTTGGTGTGAGAAATGAGGTTTTTTCTTGATCCGGTGGATACATTGGAATCTGGTTGTAGCCTAAGTATGCGTCCATGAACGAGAGATACTTATATCCTGATGAGGCATCTACTAGAGCATCGATGCTTAGGAGTGGATAAGGGTCTTTTGGGCAGGCTTTGTTGAGGTTGGTGTAGTCAGTGCACATTCGCCACTTCCCATTTGACTTTTTCACCAAGACGACGTTTGCTAGCCATAGTGGGTATTTAACTTCTCTTATGAATCATGCTTCTAGTGGCGCTTGTACTTGTTTTTCCACAGCCTGAGACCGTTCTGGCCCGAGTTTTCTTCGTCTTTGTTGTACCGGCCGAGATCCCGGGTAGACTGCCAGCTTGTGGCTCATTAGTTTTGGATCTATGCCTGGCATGTCGGCAGCTTTTCATGCGAAGAGATCAGCATTATCTCGTAGAAACCGTACTAATGATTCTTTTGTGTCTCCTGTAAAGATCGTGCCAATATTAGTTGTTTTGTCCGAGGTATCTCCGATCTAGACTCTTTCTATTTCTCCTTCGGGTCATGGGCGGAGTTCTTCTCGTCTCTGATCTCCGCCGAGTTCGATTGTGTGGAACTCTCCTCCTTCACCTCAGAGGTTTAGGCTTTTGTTATAACAGCGATGCGCCATCTTTTGATCTGCTTTTATTGTAGCTATCCCTTCTGCAGTTGGGAATTTCATACATAGCTGTGGAGTTGAAACTATTGCTCCGAGTTGATTTAACGTTGTCTGACCTATTAAGGCATTGTACGCTGAGCTTACGTCGACCACGATATAGTCTATCTTAAGTGTTCTGGATTGGTTCCCCTTTCCGAAGGTTGTATGTAATGATACGTATCCCAGTGGCTGTATTGGGGTATCCCCAAGTCCGAACAGGCTATTTGGGTATGCTCTTAGCTCTTTTTCTTCTAAGCCAAGCTTGTCGAAGGCAGTTTTGAATAAGATGTCGGCGGAGCTTCCTTGGTCAATTAATGTACGGTGGAAGTTGGCATTTGCCAATATGATTGTGATGACCATGGGGTCGTCGTGTCCTTAGATGATTCCGGATGCATCTTCTTTGGTAAATGTGATTGCTGGGATGTCTGGTACCTCTTTCTTGCCTTTGACATGGTATACTTCTTTGAGGTGTCGCTTGCGGGATGATTTGGAGATTCCTCCTCCAGAAAATCCGCCGTGTATCATGTGGACATGTCTGTCCGGTGTGCGAGGTGATCGTTCAGGTCGTCTGACATCTTCATCCCTTCTTCTTTATCTTGGTTCTTCGTCCCGATTGGCCAGGAACCGATCTAGTTTTCCTTCCCTTACTAATTTCTCTATGACATTTTTCAAGTCAAAGCATTCGTTGGTGGAATGTCCTCAGACTCGGTGATACTCACAGTATTCGTTCCGATTTCCTCCTCCCCTTTTGCCTTTGAGTGGCCGAGCTGGGGGTATTTTCTCCGTATGGTAGACCTCTTTGTAAACATCTACCAAGGATACCCTAAGAGGGGTGTAGTTATGATATTTTTTGATTTTCTCCCCGGAGCGATCTTCCTTCTTGGATTCTTTATCTTTATCTCGGTAGGCAGAACCGAACCTCGAGGCTTCCCCAAGTCGAGAATTCTCCTCCATGTTAATGTACTTCTGTGCCCGTTCTTGTACTTCGTCTAGGGATGCTGGGGACTTCTTTGATATAGATTGACTAAATGGTCCTTCTCGTAGGCCGTTTATGAGGCCCATGATGGCAGCTTCTGTTGGTAGACTTTGTATGTCCATGCATGCTTTGTTGAATCTTTCCATGTAGTTACGAAAACTCTCCCGATCTCCTTGCTTGATTCCTAGTAGGCTAGGCGCGTGTTTGGCTTTGTCCTTTTGTATGAAAAATCTGGCCAGGAACTTTTTGGCCAGGTTGTCAAAACTCGAGATGGATTTTGGAGGTAGGTTGTCGAACCATCTAATGGCTGTCTTGGTAAGGGTTGTTGGAAAGGCTTTGCAGCGAACTGCATCTGAGGCGTCTGTGAGGTACATCCTACTTCTGAAGTTGCTGAGATGGTGGTTGGGGTCCGAGGTGCCATCATACAGAGTCATATCCGGAAGTTTGAAATCTTTTGGAATTTTGGTCTTCATAATTTCCCTGGTGAATGGATCTTGATCTTTGTGAGAGCTATCCTCTGGGGTGGATCGAGTAGCTTTAGTTTTGAGATCAGCTTCGAGTTTTATAAGCTTATCTTCTAATTCTCGGTGCCGCCTTATCTCCCGATGTAGATCCTCTTCTTTTTCGTGTTGATGTTGGGCTTTTTTCTCAAGTTGCTTTAATCGATCTTGAAGCACTTCTATCACCCCCGGATTTGATGAATTTTTGTCCCCATTGGATTCCAGAGTATCTTTAAGTATAGCATCAATGTTCTTGTGCGGTGTTCTATCTTCCAAACCTGAGTCGTGGTCGTTGTCATGGTTGTCCGCCATGTTGTTGGGATGACTTCCAGGTTCCCCGGCAATGGCATCAATGTTCCGAGGGTTACCTGAAACTGTAGGTCGATCTCAGTCGAGATCTTCTGTGTTGGTCGGAACCGACGTGTCCGGCCGGTGTATTGCGGCCAGAGCTGGTGTGTCCGACTTGCAGGACTGAAAGTGTTGCTGATCCTTCATCCCCGGAGGGTGGGGGGTACCTGCAAGGGACTCCGATGCTTAAGTTAGCAAGGGTATTAAGCAGGTATTGAGTAGAATCAGAGTATGAGTTATACCTGGGTGCTCCAGTGTATTTATAATGGTGTGGAGTGACCGTTTTGGATAAGATAAGTTAGTTATCTTATCTTATCTTTATCTTTAAGTGAGGTCATCTTATCTTCAAGGGAACCACCCTTCTCTTGTAGGCTTTGGGCTGCCTTAGGATCTGGGGCGTGTTCCTCCATTTGGGCCCTTTGTTTGGGCTTTCTCGTGACTTGGCCGAGCTCTTTGAAAGGAGGTTGGATTGTCCTGACCTGAAGAGGTCGGTCGCTTTGTCTGTAGAACATCTCGGGTCGGACAGCTCGACCCAGGATATGAACAGGGAGGGACGCCCCTTCTACTGGTTCTATTCGGGACAGGTGATCTGCTACTTAGTTCTCTGTCCCTTTTTTGTCTCTTATTTCTATATTAAACTCTTGCAGAAACATCACCCATCTGATGAGTCTGGGTTTTGAATCCTGCTTTGTGAATAGATATTTAAGAGCAGCATGGTCAGTGTACACAATCACTTTTGATCCTACTAAATAAGATCTAAACTTGTCAATGGCGTAAACCACTGCAAGTAACTCTTTTTCTGTGGTTGTGTAGTTCTTCTGTGCGTCATTTAAAACACGACTGCCATAGTAAATGCCGTGCAGAAGCTTGTCATGCCTTTGTCCCAACACTGCACCAATGGCATGGTCACTGGCATCACACATTAGTTCAAATGGTAATGTCCAGTCTGGTGCAGAGATGACTGGTGCTGTGACCAACTTAGCTTTCAGAGTCTCAAACGCTTGCAGACACTCCTTATCAAAGATAAATGGCATGTCAGCAGCTAGCAGATTACTTAGAGGTTTGGCAATTTTTGAAAAATCTTTTATAAACCTCCTATAGAATCCTGCATGCCCCAGAAAGCTTCTGATTGCCTTAACATTGGCAGGTGGTGGTAACTTTTCAATTACCTCTACCTTAGCTTGATCCACTTCTATTCCCTTGTTCGAAATTTTGTGCCCAAGGACAATTCCTTCAGTCACCATAAAATGACATTTCTCCCAGTTTAAAACCAGGTTAGTCTCTTGGCACCTCTTTAGAACAAGTGCTAGATGGTCAAGACAGGAGCTGAATGAGTCTCCAAATACTGAAAAGTCATCCATCAAGACTTCCAGAAATTTTTCCACCATATCAGAGAAAATAGAGAGCATGCACCTTTAAAAGGTTGCAGGTGCATTGCACAGACCAAATGGCATCCTTCTGTATGCAAATATTCCAGATGGACATGTGAATGCTGTTTTCTCTTGATCCTGGGGATCTACTGCAGTTTGATTATAACGTGAATATCCATCCAGGAAGCAGTAGTATTCATGACCTGCTAGTCTTTCTAGCATCTGGTCTATAAATGGTAAAGGAAAATGATCCTTTCTGGTAGCTGTATTGAGCCTTCTATAATCAATACACATACGCCACCCTGTAACTGTTCTTGTAGGAACCAGTTCATTTTTTCATTATGAACCACTGTCATGTCACCCTTCTTAGGGACGACTTAGACAGGGCTTACCTATGGGCTATCAGAAATGGGATAAATAATCATAGCCTCTAGTAATTTAGTGACCTCCTTCTGCACCACCTCCTTCATGGCTGGATTCAGCCGCCTCTGTGGTTGAACCACTGGCTTAGCGTCACTCTCTAATAGGATCTTGTGCATGCATCTGGCTGGGCTAATGCCCTTAAGATCACTGATGGACCACCCAAGAGCTGTCTTGTGTGTCCTTAGCACTTGAATTAGTGCTTCCTCTTCCTGTGGCTCTAAGTTAGAGCTTATGATTACAGGAAAGGTATCACCTTCTCCCAGAAATGCATATTTCAGGGATGGTGGTAATGGTTTGAGCTCGGGTTTGGGAGGTTTCTCCTCTCTCTGAAGGATTTTCAGAGGTTCTATTATTCTCTCTGGTTCCTCTAGATCAGGCTGAACATCTTTAAAGATATCCTCTAGCTCTGATTCGAGACTCTCAGTCATATTGACCTCTTTTACCAGAGAGTCAATAATATCAATGCTCATGCAGTCATTTGGGGTGTCTAAATGCTGCATAGTGATGAGCGGATAATTTGTACGCTTTTTGGCATTGTTTTTAGTATGATCTAGTTAGTTTTTAGTATATTTTTATTAGTTTTTAGTTAAAATTCACTTTTCTGGACTTTACTATGAGTTTGTGTGTTTTTCTATGATTTTAGGTATTTTCTGGCTGAAATTGAGGGACCTGAGCAAAAATCTGATTCAGAGACTGAAAAGGACTACAGATGCTGTTGGATTCTGACCTCTCTGCACTAGAAGTGGATTTTCTGGAGCTACAGAAGCCCAATTGGCGCGCTCTCAACGGCGTTGGAAAGTAGACATCCTGGGCTTTCCAGCAATATATGATAGTCCATACTTTGCCCAAGATTTGATGGCCCAAACCGGCGTTCAAAGTCACCCTCAGAATTCCCAGCGTTAAACGCCGGAACTGGCACCAAAATGGGAGTTAAATGCCCAAACTGGCACTAAAGCTGGCGTTTAACTCCAAGAGGAGTCTCTACACGAAAATGCTTCATTGCTCAGCCCAAGCACACACCAAGTGGGCCCGGAAGTGGATTTTTATGTCATTTACTCATATCTGTAAACCCTAGGCTACTAGTTCTCTATAAGTAGGACCTTTTACTATTGTATTTTCATCTTTGGATCTTTGGAACCTTTTTCTTTAGATCTTTTGATCACTTTGGGAGGCTGGCCATTCGGCCATGCCTAGACCTTGTTCTTATGTATTTTCAACGGTGGAGTTTCTACACACCATAGATTAAGGTGTGGAGCTCTGCTGTACCTCGAGTATTAATGCAATTACTATTGTTCTTCTATTCAATTCCGCTTATTCTTGTTCTAAGATATCACTTGTTCTTCAACTTGATGAATGTGATGATCCGTGACACTCATCATCATTCTCACTTATGAACGTGTGACTGACAACCACCTCCGTTCTACCTTCGATTGGGTGAATATCTCTTGGATTCCTGATTGCACGATGCATGGTTGATCACCTGACAACCGAGTGCTCGCCTGACAACCGAGCCAGCCATTCCGTGAGATCAGAGTCTTCGTGGTATAGGCCAGAACTGATGGCGGCATTCAAGAGAATCCGGAAGGTCTAACCTTGTCTGTGGTATTCTGAGTAGGATTCGATGATTGAATGACTGTGACGTGCTTCAAACTCCTGAGGGCGGGGCGTTAGTGACAGACGCAAAAGAATCACTGGATTCTATTCCGGCCTGATCGAGAACCGACAGATGGATAGCCGTACCGTGACAGGGTGCGTTGAACATTTCCACTGAGAGGATGGAAGGTAGCCACTGACAACGGTGAAACCCTTGCTTAAGCTTGCCATGGAAAGGAGTAAGAAGGATTGGATGAAGACAGTAGGAAAGCAGAGAGACGGAAGGGAAGGCATCTTCATGCGCTTATCTGAAATTCCTACCAATGAATTACATAAGTATCTCTATCTTTATCATTATGTTTTATGCGTTTATCACCATATCCATTTGAGTTTGCCTGACTAGGATTTACAAGATGACCATAGCTTGCTTCATACCAACAATCTCCGTGGGATCGACCCTTACTCGCGTAAGGTTTATTACTTGGACGACCCAGTGCACTTGCTGGTAGTTGTGCGAAATTGTGTTAATGCCATGGTATTGAACACCAAGTTTTTGGGGTTCATGACCGGGGATTATGAGAGTTGTGAAAAGTATTGTTCACAATTTCGCGCACCAAGTTTTTGGCGCCGTTGCCGGGGATTGTTTGAGTGTGGACAACTGACGGTTCATCTTGTTGCTTAGATTAGGTATTTATTTTTTTCGAAATTCTTGAAGATGAATTCTAGAGTTTCATGATGATTTGTTGAAGTCTGGCTGGCTGTGAGGCCATGTCTAATTTCATTGGACCGAGGTTTCAACTTATCATCACAAGAGCTTGTTGATTTCTATCAATCTTGCTGTTGGAGCAGTGATCTGCTAAGGCTTGGCTGGCCATTGGCCATGTCTAGTGTTTTGGACCGAAGCTTTCTTTGAAAGCTTGGCTGGCTGTAAAGCCGTGTCTAATTCCTGGACCGGAGTCTTAGACTAAACATTGCATGATTCCTGGAATTCTCACTAAGAATTTTAATATCTTTATTTTCTTAATTTTCGAAAAAAAAACACAAAAAAATTACAAAATCATAAAATCTAAAAATTTCTTGTTTGAGTCTAGTGTCTCATCTTAAGTTTGGTGTCAATTGCATGCATTCATTCATGTGTCTTAAGGATCTTCAAGTAATTCTTGATGATTTCTTACTCTGATCTTTGAATTCTCTTGACTTGAGTGTTTATGTGTCTCATATGCATTCTCATTAGTGTCAGTAGTATACAAACTGCTAAGTTTGGTGTCTTGCATGCATTGTTATTTGATTTTAGTTGCATTTTGATTATTCCTTATTATTAAAAATCCAAAAATATTTTTTATGTGTGTCTTTTCAAGTCAATAATACAGAGAATTGAAGATTCAGAATATACAGCAGAGGAATTACACAGAAAAAGCTGGGCGTTCAAAACGCCCAGTGAGGAAGGCAAACTGGCGTTTAAACGCCAGCCAGGGTACCTGGTTGGGCGTTTAACGCCCAAAAAGGTAGAGTTTTGGGCGTTAAACGCCAGAATGTGCACCATTCTGGGCGTTTAACGCCAGGATGGCACAAGAGGGAAGATTTTGTTTTTAATGCAAATTTTTTTTAAGTTTTCAAAATTTTTTCAAAA
This sequence comes from Arachis hypogaea, assembly GCF_003086295.3. Classification (NCBI taxonomy): domain Eukaryota; kingdom Viridiplantae; phylum Streptophyta; class Magnoliopsida; order Fabales; family Fabaceae; genus Arachis; species Arachis hypogaea. The sequence continues at coordinate 118,489,074 of NC_092038.1, forward strand.
TCAAATCTTTTTAAAATCAATTTTTCAATCAAATCTTTTTCAAAATCAATTTCTTTCTATTTTTAAGGATACTTTCTATCAATTAATGATTTGATTCAACAATTCAGTTATGTTGCCTTTTCTGTTGAGAAAGGTTTAATGTCTGAATCATATCTTTTCTTGATAGCCAAGTCATTAATTTTAAAATCAAATCTTTTTAAAAAATGTTTTTCAAATCATATCTTCTCAATCACATTTTCTTAAAATCAATCATATCTTGTTAACCACATCTTTTTCAAAATAGTTTTCAATCAAATCTTTTTAATTTCTAATTTCAAAATCTTTTTCAAAAATCATTTTTTTTGCTTAGTTTTCGAAAATCAAATACTTTTTTTTTTCAAAATGTTTTCAAAATATTCTACTTAATTTTCAAAAATTACTTCCCCTCTTCTCACATCCTTCTATTTATGGACTAACACTATTCCTTAATGCAAAATTCGAACTCCATCTTCTTTGATAAGTTCGAATTTTCTACTTTTGCCTTCTAATTTTCTTTTCCTCTGACACCTCAAGGAATCTCTATACTTTGACATAGAGGATTCCATATTTTCTTGTTCTATTCTCTTTCTTATGAGCAGGAGCAAGGACAAAAGCATTCTTGTTGAGGCTGATCCTGAACCTGAAAGGACCTTGAAGAGAAAGCTAAGAGAAGCCAAAGCACAACTCTCTGTAGAGGACCTAACAGAAATCTTCAAAGAAGAAGAACAAATGGCAGCCGAAAACAACAACAATGCCAACAATGCAAGGAAGGTGCTGGGTGACTTTACTGCACCTACTCCCGACTTTTATGGGAGAAGCATCTCTATCCCTGCCATTGGAGCAAACAACTTTGAGCTTAAGCCTCAATTAGTTTCTCTAATGCAACAGAATTGCAAGTTTCATGGACTTCCATTGGAAGATCCTCATCAGTTCTTAGCTGAGTTCTTGCAAATCTGTGACACTGTCAAGACTAATGGGGTTGACCCTGAGGTCTACAGACTTATGCTATTCCCTTTTGCTGTAAGAGACAAAGCTAGAACATGGTTGGACTCTCAACCTAAAGAAAGCCTGGACTCTTGGGAAAAGCTAGTCAATGCCTTCTTGGCAAAGTTCTTTCCACCTCAAAAATTGAGTAAGCTTAGAGTGGAAGTCCAAACCTTCAGACAGAAGGACGGAGAATCCCTCTATGAAGCTTGGGAAAGATACAAACAATTAATCAGAAAGTGTCCCACTGACATGCTTTCTGAATGGAGCATCATAGGTATTTTCTATGATGGTCTCTCTGAACTATCCAAGATGTCTTTGGATAGCTCTGCTGGAGGATCTCTTCATCTGAAGAAGACGCCTACTGAAGCTCAAGAACTGATTGAAATGGTTGCAAATAACCAATTCATGTACACTTCTGAAAGAAATCCTGTGAACAATGGGACTAGTCAGAAGAAAGGAGTTCTTGAGATTGACACTCTGAATGCCATATTGGCTCAGAACAAAATATTGACTCAACAAGTCAATATGATTTCTCAAAGTCTGTCTGGAATGCAAAATGCACCAAGCAGTACTAAGGAAGCTTCATCTGAGGAAGAAGCTTATGATCCTGAGAACCCTTCAATGGAAGAGGTGAATTACATGGGAGAACCCTATGGAAACACCTATAATCCTTCATGGAGAAATCATCCAAATCTCTCATGGAAGGATCAACAGAGACCTCAACAAGGTTTCAATAATATTAATGGTGGAAGAAACAGGTTTAGCAATAGCAAGCCTTTTCCATCATCTTCTCAGCCACAGACAGAGAATTCTAAGCAGAATACCTCTGACTTAGCAACCATGGTCTCTGATCTAATCAAAACCACTCAAAGTTTCATGACTGAAACAAGGTCCTCCATTAGAAACTTGGAGGGACAAGTGGGTCAGCTGAGCAAGAAAATCACTGAACTCCCTCCTAGTACTCTCCCAAGCAATACAGAAGAAAATCCAAAAGGAGAGTGCAAGGCCATCAACATGGCCGAATTTTGGGAGGAAGGAGAAACAGTGAACGCCACTGAGGAAGACCTCAATGGACGTCCACTGGCTTCCAATGAGTTCCCCAATGAGGAACCATGGGAATCTGAGGCTCAAAATGAGACCATAGAGATTCCATTGGACTTACTTCTGCCATTCAGGAGCTCTGATGAGTATTCTTCCTCTGAAGAGGATGAGTATGTCACTGAAGAGCAAGTTGCTAAATACCTTGGAGCAATCATGAAGCTAAATGACAAGTTATTTGGAAATGGGACTTGGGAGGATGAACCCCCTTTGCTCACCAAAGAACTGAATGACTTGTCTAGGCAGAAATTACCTCAAAAGAGACAAGATCCTGAGAAGTTTTCAATACCTTGTACCATAGGCACCATGACCTTCAAGAAGGCCTTGTGTGACTTAGGGTCAAGTGTAAACCTCATGCCTCTCTCTGTAATGGAGAAGCTAAGGATCTTTGAGGTACAAGCTGCAAAAATCTCACTAGAGATGGCAGACAACTCAAGAAAACAAGCCTATGGACTTGTAGAGGATGTTCTGGTTAAAGTTGAAGACCACTACATCCCTACTGATTTCATAGTCCTAGAGACTGGGAAGTGCATGGATGAATCCATCATCCTTGGCAGACCCTTCCTAGCCACAGCAAAGGCTGTGATTGATGTTGATAGAGGAGAGTTGATCATTCAAGTGAATAAAGAATCCTTGGTGTTTAAGGCTCAAGGATATCCCTCTGTCATCATGGAGAGGAAGCATGAAGAGCTTCTCTCAAAACAGAGCCAAACAGAGCCCCCACAGTCAAACTCTAAGTTTGGTGTTGGGAGGCCACAACCAACTTCTAAGTTTGGTGTTGAACCCCCACATTCAAACTCTAAGTTTGGTGTTGGGAGGTTCCAACATAGCTCTGAGCATTTCTGAGGCTCCATGAGAGTCCTCTGTCAAGCTAATGACATTAAAGAAGCGCTTGTTGGGAGGCAACCCAATGTTTTATAATTACCTACTTTCTTTTGTTATTTTATGTTTTTTGTAGGTTGATGATCATGAGAAGTCACAAAATCAATGAAAAAAGTAAAAACAGAATGAAAAACAGGAAGAAAAACAGCACACCCTGGAGGAGAGCAAGCTGGCGTTTAAACGCCAGTGAGGCTAGCTGTTGGGCGTTTAACGCCCAGTCTGGCACCATTCTGGGCGTTTAACGCCAGAAAGGGGCACCAGACTGGCGTTAAACGCCAGAAAAGGGCAAGAAGCTGGCGTTAAACGCCAGAAATGGGCACCAGCCCGGTGTTTAACGCCAGAAATGGTCAAAAACGCATTTTTGCTTGCCATTTGGTGCAGGGATGACTTTTCCTTGACACCTCAGGATCTGTGGACCCCACAGGATCCCCACCTACCCCACCACTCTCTCTCTCTTCTTCACCCATTTACCAATCACCTCAACACCTCTTCCCCAAAACCCCTCACCTATCAAATCCCTTCTTTCTCTTCACCACTCACATCCATCTTTCATAAAACCCCACCTACCTCACCATTCAAATTCAAACCACTTTCCCACCCAAACCCACCCTCAAATGACCGAACCCTACCCTTCCCCCTCTCCTATATATACTCATCTTCACTCCTTCATTTTCACACAACCTAAACACTACTTCTTCTCCCCTTTGGCCGAACACATAGCCATTCCCTTCTTCCTCATTTCTACTTCTTCTACTCTCTTCTTTCTTCTTTTGCTCGAGGACGAGCAAACATTTTATGTTTGGTGTGGTAAAAGCATTGCTTTTTGTTTTTCCATAACCATTTATGGCATCCAAGGCCGGAGAAACCTCTAGAAAGAGGAAAGGGAAGGCAAAAGCTTCCACCTCCGAGTCATGGGAGATGGAGAGATTCATCTCAAGGGTGCATCAAGACCACTTCTATGAAGTTGTGGCCTTGAAGAAGGTGATCCCCGAGGTCCCTTTTTCACTCAAAAAGGGTGAATATCCGGAGATCCGACATGAGATCCGAAGAAGAGGTTGGGAAGTTCTTACCAACCCCATTCAACAAGTCGGAATCTTAATGGTTCAAGAGTTCTATGCCAATGCATGGATCACCAAGAACCATGATCAAAGTGTGAACCCGGATCCAAAGAATTATCTTACTATGGTTCGGGGGAAATACTTGGATTTTAGTCCGGAAAATGTAAGGTTGGCATTCAACTTGCCTATGATGCAAGGAGATGAACATCCTTACACTAGAAGGGTCAACTTTGATCAAAGGTTGGACCAAGTTCTCACAGTCATATGTGAAGAGGGCGCCCAATGGAAGAGAGATTCAAGAGGAAGGCCAGTTCAATTGAGAAGGCATGACCTCAAACCCGTGGCTAGAGGATGGTTAGAGTTTATACAACGCTCAATCATTCCCACTAGCAACCGGTCCGAAGTTACCATAGACCGGGCTATCATGATTCATAGCATCATGATTGGAGAAGAAATAGAGGTTCATGAGGTTATAGCCCAAGAACTTTATAAGGTGGCGGACAAGTCCTCTACCTTGGCAAGGTTAGCCTTTCCTCATCTCAATTGTCACCTCTGTTATTCAGTTGGAGTTGACATAGAGGGAGACATCCCCATTGATGAGGACAAGCCTATCACTAAGAAGAGGATGGAGCACACAAGAGACCCCACTCATCATGAGATCCCTGAGATTCCTCAAGGGATGCACTTTCCTCCACAAAACTATTGGGAGCAACTAAACACCTCCCTAGGAGAATTGAGTTCCAACATGGGACAACTAAGGATGGAGCATCAAGAACACTCCATCATCCTCCATGAAATTAGAGAAGATCAAAGAGTCATGAGAAAGGAACAACAAAGACAAGGAAGAGATATTGAGGAGCTCAAGCACTCCATAGGATCTTCAAGAAGAAGAACAAGCCGCCATCACTAAGGTGGACCCGTTCTTTGATTTCCTTGTTCTTTATTTCTCTGTTTTTCGAATTTTAGTGCTTATGTTTATCTATGTTTGTGTCTTGTGATCATTAGTGTCTTAGTGTCTATGCCTAAACGTTAGGAATGTCCTATGAATCCATCACCTCTCTTAAATAAAAACGTGCTTAATTGAAAAAGGAAAGAATTGCATGAATTTCGAATTTTACAACAGTTTGATTATTTTGATGTGGTGGCAATACTCTTGTTCTCTGAATGTATGATTAAACAGTGCATATATATCTTGAATTTGTGGTTCATGAATGTTGGCTCTTGAAAGAATGATGAAAAAAGAGACATGTTACTGAGGATCTGAAAAATCATAAAAATGATTCTTGAAGCAAGAAAAAGCAGAAAAAAAAACGAAAAAAAAAAGAGAAAAGAAAACGAAAAAAAGAGAAGAAATAAAAAGAGAAATAAAGTTGTGATCCAAGGCAATAAGAGTGTGCTTAAGAACCCTGGACACCTCTAATTGGGGACTCTAGCAAAGCTGAGTCACAATCTGAAAAGGTTCACCCAATTATGTGTCTGTGGCATGTATGTATCCGGTGGTAATACTGGAAGATAGAGTGCTTTGGGCCACGGCCAAGACTCAATAAGTAGATATGTTCAAGAATCATCATACTTAACTAGGAGAATCAATAACACTATCTGGATTCTGAGTTCCTAAAGAAGCCAATCATTCTGAATTTCAAAGGATAGAGTGAGATGCCAAAACTATTCAGAGGCAAAAAGCTAAAAGCCCCGCTCATCTAATTAATATTGATCTTCATAGATGTTTTTGGAATTCATTGCATATTCTCTTCTTTTTATCTTATTTAATTTTCAGTTGCTTGAGGACAAGCAATAATTTAAGTTTGGTGTTGTGATGAGCGGATAATTTGTACGCTTTTTGGCATTGTTTTTAGTATGTTTTTAGTATGATCTAGTTAGTTTTTAGTATATTTTTATTAGTTTTTAGTTAAAATTCACTTTTCTGGACTTTACTATGAGTTTGTGTATTTTTCTGTGATTTCAGGTATTTTCTGGCTGAAATTGAGGGACCTGAGCAAAAATCTGATTCAGAGACTGAAAAGGACTACAGATGCTGTTGGATTCTGACCTCTCTTCATTTGAAGTGGATTTTTTGGAGCTACAGAAGCCCAATTGGCGCGCTCTCAACGGCGTTGGAAATTAGACATCCTGGGCTTTCCAGCAATATATGATAGTCCATACTTTGCCCAAGATTTGATGGCCCAAACCGGCGTTCAAAGTCACCCTCAGAATTCCCAGCGTTAAACGCCGGAACTGGCACCAAAATGGGAGTTAAACGCCCAAACTGGCACTAAAGCTGGCGTTTAACTCCAAGAGGAGTCTCTACACGAAAATGCTTCATTGCTCAGCCCAAGCACACACCAAGTGGGCCCGGAAGTGGATTTTTATGTCATTTACTCATCTCTGTAAACCCTAGGCTACTAGTTCTCTATAAGTAGGACCTTTTACTATTGTATTTTCATCTTTGGATCTTTGGAACCTTTTTCTTTAGATCTTTTGATCACTTTGGGAGGCTGGCCATTCGGCCATGCCTAGACCTTGTTCTTATGTATTTTCAACGGTGGAGTTTCTACACACCATAGATTAAGGTGTGGAGCTCTGCTGTACCTCGAGTATTAATGCAATTACTATTGTTCTTCTATTCAATTCCGCTTGTTCTTGTTCTAAGATATCACTTGTTCTTCAACTTGATGAATGTGATGATCCGTGACACTCATCATCATTCTCACCTATGAACGTGTGACTGACAACCACCTCCGTTCTACCTTCGATTGGGTGAATATCTCTTGGATTCCTGATTGCACGATGCATGGTTGATCGCCTGACAACCGAGTGCTCGCCTGACAACCGAGCCAGCCATTCCGTGAGATCAGAGTCTTCGTGGTATAGGCCAGAACTGATGGCGGCATTCAAGAGAATCCGGAAGGTCTAACCTTGTCTGTGGTATTCTGAGTAGGATTCGATGATTGAATGACTGTGACGTGCTTCAAACTCCTGAGGGCGGGGCGTTAGTGACAGACGCAAAAGAATCACTGGATTCTATTCCGGCCTGATCGAGAACCGACAGATGGATAGCCGTGCCGTGACAGGGTGCGTTGAACATTTCCACTGAGAGGATGGGAGGTAGCCACTGACAACGGTGAAACCCTTGCTTAAGCTTGCCATGGAAAGGAGTAAGATGGATTGGATGAAGACAGTAGGAAAGCAGAGAGACGGAAGGGAAGGCATCTTCATGCGCTTATCTGAAATTCCTACCAATGAATTACATAAGTATCTCTATATTTATCTTTATGTTTTATGCGTTTATCACCATATCCATTTGAGTTTGCCTGACTAAGATTTACAAGATGACCATAGCTTGCTTCATACCAACAATCTCCGTGGGATCGACCCTTACTCGCGTAAGGTTTATTACTTGGACGACCCAGTGCACTTGCTGGTTAGTTGTGCGAAATTGTGTTAATGCCATGGTATTGAACACCAAGTTTTTGGGGTTCATGACCGGGGATTATGAGAGTTGTGAAATGTATTGTTCACAATTTCGCGCACCACATAGCTTTGACAACATTCGGCTTAAACTCATCCTCATTAACTCTCAGGGTTACTTCCCCTTTTTGGACATCAATAAGGGTTCGGCCAGTTGCTAGGAAAGGTCTTCCTAGAATGAGAGTTGCACTCTTGTGCTCCTCCATTTCTAGCACCACAAAGTTAGTGGGAAAGGCAAATGGCCCAACCTTGACAATCATGTCTTCAATCACGCCTGATGGGTGTTTAATGGAACCATCAGCAAGTTGGAGACATATCCGGGTTGGTTTGACTTCATCAGTCAACCCAAGCTTTTTGATAGTAGATGCAGGTATTAGGTTGATACTTGCCCCAAGATCATATAGAGCTTGCTTGGTACAAGTACCTTCTAATGTGCATGGTATCATAAAGCTTTCGGGATCTTTAAGCTTCTCAGGTAAGCTTTTTAGAATGACTGCACTGCATTCCTCAGTGAGGTAAACTTTTTCAGTTTTCCTCCAATCCTTCTTATGACTTAAGATCTCTTTCATGAACTTAGCATAAGAGGGTATTTGCTCAAGTACCTCTGCAAACAGAATCTTTATTTCAAGAGTCCTGAGATAGTCTGCAAAGCGGGCAAATTGCTTATCCTGTTCTGCTTGACAGAGTTTTTGAGGATAAGGCATTTTGGCTTTGTATTCCTCAACCTTAGTTGCTGTAGGTTTATTCCCTACAGATGTAGATTGAGAAGCCTTTTTAGAGGAGTTGCTATCAGCACTTGTATGTGTCTGATCTCTCACTGGTGTTTGAATGCCAGGGGTGGAAGCTGGAGTGGCGTTAGATGCCAGCTCCTTACCTGTTTCTGGTGTCTGAACGCCAGAACTGTGCTTCCTTTGGGCGTTCAATGCCAGTTCCTTGCTTGTTTCTGGCATTGAACGCCAGGACTGAGCATGGGTTGAGCGTTCAACGCCAGCTTTCCATCCATTTTCTGGCATTTGAGTGCCAGAATTATTCCTCTCTGGGCTCTGACTGTCCTCAGAGGGATTTTGGGTAGCAGTCTATTCAATTCTTGGCTTTCTACTGCCTTGAAGTGAGGTATTTAATGTTTTTCCACTTCTTAATTGAACTGCTTGGCATTCTTCTGTTATTTGTTTTGATAACTATTGTTCTGTTTGCTTCAACTGCACTTCCATATTCGTATTAGCCATTCTTGTTTCTTGCAATATCTCCTTGAATTCGGCTAACTGTTTTGTTAGAAAATATAATTGCTGATTGAATTCAGTAGCTTGATCTGCAGGACTGAGTTCAGCAATTACTGTTTTAGCCTCTTCGTTGATGGAAGGTTCACTGCTTAGGTACAGATGCTGATTTCTGGCAACTGTATCAATGAGCTCTTGAGCTTCTTCAATTGTCTTTCTCATGTGTATTGATCCACCAGATGAGTGGTCTAGAGAAATCTGAGCTTTCTCTGTAAGCCCATAATAAAAGATGTCTGTTCCGAGGGTTACCTGAAATTGTAAGTCGATCTTGGATGAGATCTTCTGTGCTAGTCGGAACTGATGTGTCCGGCTGGTGAATAGCGGCCGGAAATGGTGCGTCCGACTTGTAGGACTGAATGTGCTGCTGATCCTTTGTCACCGAAGGGTGGGGGGTACCTGCAAGGGACTCCGATGCTTAAGTTAGCAAGGGGATTAAGTAGGTATTGAGTAGAATCAGAGTATCAGTTATACCTGGGTGCTCCAGTGTATTTATAATGGTGAGATGTGACCTTTTGGATAAGATAAGTTAGTTATCTTATCTTATCTTTTATCTTTGAGTTGAGGTCAGCGTATCTTTCAACGGAACCGCTTTTATCTCTATAGGCTTAGGCCGCCTTAGGATTTGGGTCGTGCTCCTCTATTTGGGCCCTTTACTGGGCTCTTCTGTCGATTTGGCCGAGCTCTTTAAGAAGAGATCAGATAGTTTGATATGAAGAGGTCGGTCACTTTATCTCCAATCATCTCGGGTCGGATGGCTCGACCCAGGGTATGAACAGTGCCCCTGCTTGAGCTCGGTTCTTCCTTTGGAGGTCGAGTCCTTGACTTCGGTCCTTCTTCAGTGAAGTCAAACTCAAGCATTTTGTCGATTCCTTTCTTTGTAGAGTCTTTTTTGAATGTAGAACGTTTTTCTCTAAAAGTGCGCGCTTTTGTATTAGCGCTTTTTTTTGGGAACGCAAGCGGTTTTAACATCCGCATTTAATTGGCATTAATTGCCCCCATTCTCTCTTGGCTTTTTTTTTTAATTTTCTCGATCAAAAATGGTTTTTCTTCTTCATTTCTTCTTCGTAACTTCTCCCTTTACTCCCTCATTTTTTGTTTCTCTCATCTGCTCTCTGTCTTTCGTTTGCGCGTCTGCTTTCTTGTGTTGCGGCGTCACTTGGCGATTTTCTGGGCAGCCTTTATTTTCAGTGTGTTTTTAGTATGTTTTAGTTAGTTTTTAGTATGTTTTTATTAGTTTTTATTTAAAATTCACTTTTCTGGGCTTTACTATGAGTTTGTGTGTTTTTCTGTGATTTTAGGTATTTTCTGGCTGAAATTGAGAGTCCTGAGCAAAAATCTGATTCAGAGGCTGAAAAGGACTGCATATGCTGTTGGATTCTGACCTCCCTGCACTCGAAGTGGATCTTTTGGAGCTACAGAAGCTTAATTGGCGCGCTCTCAACGGCGTTGGAAAGTAGACATCCTGGGCTTTCCAGCAATGTATAATAGTCCATACTTTGCCCAGGATTTGATGGCCCAAATCGGCGTTGCAAATCAGCTTCAGAATTCCCGGCGTTTAACGCCGGAACTGGCATAAGAATTGGAGTTAAACGCCCAAAGTGGCATAAAAGCTGTCGTTTAACTCCAGAAAAAGTCTCTACACATGAAAGCTTCAATGCTCAACCCAAACACACACTAAGTGGACCCCGGAAGTGGATTTTTACGTCATTTACTCATTTCTGTATACCCTAGGTTACTAGTTCACTATTAATAGGACCCTTTGATATTGTATCTGTACCTCATGACACTTTACACATTTCTCATTGTATCTTCTACAGCATGAGTCTCTAAACCCTATGGTTAGGGGTGGGGAGCTCTGCTGTGTCTTGATGGATTAATGCAATTACTACTGTTTTTTCATTCAATCATGCTTGGTTCCATTCTAAGATATCACTTGTTCCTAAACCTGATGAATGTGATGATCTGTGACACTCATCATCATTCTCACCTATGAACGTGTGCCTGACAACCACCTCCGTTCTACCTTAGATTGAGTAGCTATCTCTTGGATTCCTTAATCAGAATCTTCGTGGTATAAGCTAGAATTGATGGCAGCATTCAAGAGAATCCGGAAGGTCTAAACCTTGTCTGTGGTATTCTGAGTAGGATTCAAGGATTGAATGACTGTGACGAGCTTCAAACTCCTGAGGGCTGGGCGTTAGTGACAAACGCAAAAGAATCATTGGATTCTATTCCAACCCGATTGAGAACCGATAGATGATTAGCCGTGCCGTGACAGGGCGCGTTGAACATTTTCACTGAGAGGATGGGAGGTAGCCATTGACAACGGTGAAACCCTACATACAGCTTGCCATGGAAGGAGCCTTGCGTGCTTGAAGAAGAAGACAGTAGGAAAGCAGAGATTCAGAAGATAGAGCATCTCCAAAACCTCAACCTGTTCTCCATTACTGCAAAATAAGTACTTATTTCATGTTCTTTTACTTTTTACAATCAACCCTGATAATTATTGATATCCTGACTAAGAATTACAAGATAACCATAGCTTGCTTCAAGCCGACAATCTCTGTGGGATCGACCCTTACTCACGTAAGGTATTACTTGGATGACCCAGTGCACTTGCTGGTTAGTTGTGCGGGATTGCAAAAGTGTGATTGCAATTTTGTGCACCAAGTTTTTGGCGCCGTTGCCGGGGATCGCTCGAGTTTGAACAACTGACGGTTTATCTTGTTGCTTAGATTAGGACTGTTTTATTTTTGTTGGTTTAGAGTCTTTTATTTGAGTTTAGTTTCATATTCTAAGTTTGGTGTCTTCTTTGTGTCTTCCTTTAAATTTTCAAAAATTTGTGTTTGATTTTCTAAAAATTTGTTCTTGGTCTTCATCTTGACATTCTAAGCTTTCTTGTTTGTTCTTTTTGTTTTGATCTAAAATTTCTAAGTTTAGTGTCTTTTTGTTATTTTTCTCTTTCCTCATTAAAATTTAAAAATAAAAAAATATCCTTTTCTTATTTTACTCATAATTTTCGAAATTTTTGCATTAGATTAGTCAAAGATTTTAAAAATCATATCTTTTTTTTTAGTCAAGTCAAAATTCTAATTTCAAAAAAATTGATCTTTTCAAATCTTTTTCAAAAAAAAAATCAAATCTTCTTCAAAATAATTTTCAATCATATCTTTTTAATTGATTACTTAATTTAGTTTTCAATTTGCTTTGATTTTATTCTCTTTTGGTTTTCGAATTCTTATTTTATTTTCCATTTATTTTATTTCATTATTTTCGGTTATTTAAAAAAAATTTTACTTTACTTGTGAATCCATATCATATTCCCTTTCTCCATCATGGACCTAAGTGGAATTGAGCAGTCCAGAAGGACTCTGGGGTCATATGCTAACCCCATTACACCTGCATATGGGAGTAGCATCTGTATACCTCCCATTAAAGCAAGCAGCTTTGAGCTAAATCCTCAACTCATTATCATGGTGCAGCAAAATTGCCAGTATTCCGGTCTTCCACAGGAAGAACCTACTGAGTTTCTGGCACAGTTCTTACAAATTGCTGACACAGTACATGATAAAGAGGTGGATCAGGACGTCTACAGACTATTACTATTTCCAGTTGCTGTAAAAGATCAAGCTAAGAGGTGGTTGAATAACCAACCTACAACAAGCATAAAGACATGGAAACAGTTATCAGACAAATTCCTGAATCAATTTTACCCTCCAAAAAGGATGACACAGCTAAGGCTGGACATCCAAGGCTTTAAACAAGAGGATAATGAATCCCTTTATAATGCCTGGGAGAGGTATAGAGGTATGCTAAGAAAATGCCCCTCTGAAATGTTTTCAGAGTGGGTAGAGTTAGACATCTTCTACTATGGGCTTACAGAAAAAGCTCAGATGTCTTTAGACAACTCAGCTGGTGGATCTATACATATGAGGAAGACGATTGAAGAGGCTCAAGAGCTTATAGATACTGTTGCTAGAAATCAACATTTATAGTCAAGCAGTGAGTCCTCTATAAAAGAAGAAGCTATGGCAGTAACTACTGATCCTAACCCTCAAGAACAGATGGTTGAGCTTAATCAGCAATTACTCCTTATGACAAAACAATTAGCAGAATTTAAAGAGATGCTCCAAGACACTAAAAATGCTAACAAGAATATGGAAGCACAATTGAATCAGACAAGACAGCAACTATCTAAACAGATAATAGAAGAATGTCAAGCTGTTAAATTAAGGAGTGGGAAGACATTGAATGTATCAACTCAAAGCAGCAGAAAGCTAAGAAAGGAACAACTGACAGAGGATGACCAAACAACTACCCAAAATCCCTCTGAGGACAGTAAGAGCCCAGAGAGGAATGATTCTGGCGTTCAAACGCCAGAAAAGGGTAAGAAAGTGGCGTTAAACGCCCAATGGGTAGCCACTTCTGGCGTTCAAATGCCAGAAAAGGGTTGTAATCTGGCGTTAAACTCCCAAAAAGCACCCAATCCTGGCGTTCAAACGCCACAAGGGGTCAGACACTTGCAAGTGCTGATAACAACCCCCTTAAGCAGGCTTCTCCAACCACTTCTGTAGGAAATAAACCTGCAGCAACTAAGGTTGAAGAATATAAAGCCAAGATGCCTTATCCTCAGAAACTCCGCCAAGCGGAACAGGATAAGCAATTTTCCCGCTTTGCAGACTATCTAAGGACTCTTGAAATAAAGATTCCGTTTGCAGAGGCACTTGAGCAAGTACCTTCTTATGCTAAGTTCATGAAAGAGATCTTAAGTCATAAGAAGGATTGGAGAGAAACTGAAAAAGTTTTTCTCACTGAAGAATGCAGTGCAGTCATATTAAAGAGCTTACCAGAGAAGCTTAAAAGCTTTATGATACCATGCACATTAGAGGGTACTTGTACCAAGAAAGCTCTATGTGATCTTGGGGAAAGTATCAACCTAATACCTGCATCCACTATCAGAAAGCTTGGCTTGACTGAAGAAGTCAAACCAACCAGGATATGTCTCCAACTTGCTGATGGCTCCATTAAATACCCATCAGGCATAATTGAGGACATGATTGTCAAGGTTGGGCCATTTGCCTTTCCCACTGACTTTGTAGTGCTGGAAATGGAGGAGCACAAGAGTGCAACTCTCATTCAAGGAAGACCTTTCCTAGCAACTGGACGGACCCTCATTGATGTCCAAAAAGGGGAATTAACCCTGAGTGTCAATGAGGATGAGTTCAAGTTGAATGTTGTCAAAGCTATGCAGCATCCAGACACATCAAATGACTGCATGAGCACTGATATTATTGACTCTTTGGTGGAGGAGGTCAATATGACTGAAAGTCTTGAATCAGAGCTAGATGACATCTTTAAAGATGTTCAGCCTAATCTGGAGGAACTAAAGAAAATAAAAGAAATTCTGAAAATTCCTCAAGAAGAAGATAAACCTCCTAAACCAGAGCTCAAGCCACTACCACCATCCCTGAAATATGCATTTATGGGAGAAGGTGACACTTTTCCAGTGATCATAAGCTCTGCTTTAAATCCACAGGAAGAGGAAGCACTAATTCAAGTGCTAAGGACACACAAGACAGCTCTTGGGTGGTCCATAAGTGATCTTAAGGGCATTAGCCCAGCAAGATGCATGCACAAGATTCTATTGGAGGATGATGCTAAGCCAGTGGTTCAACCACAGAGGCGGCTAAATCTAGCCATGAGGGAGGTGGTGCATAAAGCGGTCACTAAGTTACTAGAGGCTGGGATTATTTATCCTATTTCAGACAGCCCCTGGGTGAGCCCTGTCCACGTTGTCCCCAAGAAGGGAGGCATAACAGTGGTTCATACTGAAAAGAATGAACTGGTTCCTACAAGAACAGTTACAGGGTGGCGTATGTGTATTGACTACAGAAGGCTCAATACAGCCACCAGGAAGGATCGTTTTCCTTTACCATTCATAGACCAGATGCTAGAGAGACTGGCAGGTCAAGAATATTACTGCTTTTTGGATGGCTATTCAGGTTACAACCAAATTGCAGTAGATCCTCAGGACCAAGAGAAAACAGCATTTACATGTCCTTCTGGAGTATTTGCCTACAGAAGGATGCCTTTTGGTCTGTGCAATGCACCTGCAACCTTTCAGAGGTGCATGCTCTCTATCTTCTCAGATATGGTAGAGAAATTTCTGGAAGTCTTTATGGATGACTTTTCAGTATTTGGAGACTCATTCAGCTCCTGCCTTAACCATCTAGCACTTGTTCTGAAAAGATGCCAAGAGACTAACCTGGTCTTAAACTGGAAAAAATGTCACTTTATGGTGACTGAAGGAATTGTCCTTGGGCACAAAATTTCAAGCATTGGAATAAAGGTGGATAAGGCAAAGGTAGAGGTAATTGAAAAATTACCACCACCTGCCAATGTTAAGGCAATCAGAAGCTTTCTGGGGCATGCAGGATTCTACAGAAGGTTTATAAAGGATTTTCCAAAAATTGCCAAACCTCTGCGTAATCTGCTAGCTACAGACACGCCATTTATCTTTGATAAGGAGTGTCTGCAGGCGTTTGAGACTCTGAAAGCTAAGCTGGTCACAGCACCAGTCATCTCTGCACCAGACTGGACATTACCATTTGAACTAATGTGTGATGCCAGTGACCATGCCATTGGTGCCGTATTGGGACAAAGGCATGGTAAGCTTCTGCACGTCATTTATTATGGCAGCCGTATTCTAAATGATGCACAGAAGAACTACACAACCACAGAAAAGGAGTTACTTGCAGTGGTTTATGCCATTGACAAGTTCAGATCTTATTTAGTAGGATCAAAAGTGATTGTGTACACTGACCATGCTGCTCTTAAATATCTACTCACAAAGCAGGATTCAAAACCCAGGCTCATAAGATGGGTGTTGCTTCTGCAAGAGTTTGATATAGAAATAAGAGACAGAAAAGGGACAGAGAATCACGTAGCTGATCACCTGTCCCGAATAGAACCAGTAGCAGGAGCATCCCTCCCTCCTACTGAGATCTCTGAAACCTTTCCGGATGAGCAATTGTTTGCTTTTCAGGAAGCTCCGTGGCTTGCAGACAGTGCAAACTATAAGACTCAAGGTTCTCCTTCTGTAACCATGGAGAGGAAGCATGAAGAGCTTCTCTCAAAGCAGAGTCAAACAGAGCCCCCACAGTCAAACTCTAAGTTTGGTGTTGGGAGGTCACAACCAAACTCTAAGTTTGGTGTTGGAGAGGTTCCAACATTGCTCTGAACATCTGTGAGGCTCCATGAGAGCCCACTGTCAAGCTACTGACATTAAAGAAGCGCTTGTTGGGAGGCAACCCAATGTTATATTTATCTATTCTCCTTTGTTATTTTATGTTTTCTATAGGTTGATGATCATGGAAAGTCACAAAATCAATTGAAAAAAGCAAAAACAGAATGAAAAACAGAAAGAAAAATAGCACACCCTGAGGAAAACTTGCTGGCGTTTAAACGCTAGTAAGGGCAGCAAATGGGCATTTAACGCCCAGTCTGGCACCATTCTGGGCGTTTAACGCCAGAAAGGGGCACCAGACTGGCGTCAAACGCCAGGAATGGGCACCAAGCTGGCGTTAAACGCCAGAAATGGGCACCAGCCCGGTGTTTAACGCCAGGATTGGCAGAAAGAGCATTTTTGCTCGCCACTTGGTGCAGGGATGAATTATCCTTGACACCTCAGGATCTGTGGACCCCACAGGATCCCCACCTACCCCACCACTCTCTCTGTTCTTTCTTCTTTTGCTCGAGGACGAGCAAACCTTCTAAGTTTAGTGTGGTAAAAGCGCTGCTTTTTGTTTCTCCATAACCATTTATGGCACCTAAGGCCGGAGAAACCTCTAGAAAGAGGAAAGGGAAGGCAAAAGCCTCCATATCCGAGCCATGGGAGATTGAGAGATTCATCTCAAGGGATGCACTTTCCTCCACAAAACTATTGGGAGCAAATCAACACCTCCCTAGGAGAATTGAGTTCCAACATGGGACAACTAAGGGTGGGGCACCAAGAACATTCCATCCTCCTCTATGAAATTAAAGAAGATCAAAGAATCATGAGAGAGGAGCAACAAAGGCAAGGAAGAGACATTGAGGAGATCAAGCACTCCATAAGATCTTCAAGAGGAAGAACAAGCCGCCATCACTAAGGTGGACCCATTCTTTAATCTCCTTGTTCTTTATTTTCTGTTTTTCAAATTTTTATGCTTGATGTTCTATCTATGTTTGTGTCTTCACTACATGATCATTAGTATCTTAGTGTCTATGCCTTAAAGCTATGAATGTCCTATGAATCCATCACCTCTCTTAAATGAAAAATGCTTTAATCACAAAAGAACAAGAAGTACAGGATTTCAAATTCATCTTTGGAACTAGTTGAATTAGTTTGATGTGGTGACAATACTTTTGTTTTCTGAATGAATGCTTGAACAGTGCATATGTCTTTTGAATTTGTTGTTTTAAGAATGTTAAAATTGTTGGCTCTTGAAAGAATGATGGAAAAGGAGAAATGTTATTGAGGATCTGAAAAATCATCAAATTGATTCTTGAAGGAAGAAAAAGCAGTGAATACAAACAAAAAAAATGAAAAAAAATGAAAAAAAAGGAGAGAAGAGGAAAAAGAAAAAAAATAAAATAAAAATAAATTTGTGATCCAAGGCAAAAAGAGTGTGCTTAAGAACCCTGGACACCTCTAATTGGGGACTCTAGCAAAGCTGAGTCACAATCTGAAAAGGTTCACCCAAGTATGTGTCTGTGGCATATATGTATCCGGTGGTAATACTGGAAGACAGAGTGCTTTGGGCCACAGCCAAGACTCATAAAGTAGCTATGTTCAAGAATCATCATACTTAACTAGGAGAATCAATAACACTATCTGAGTTCTGAGTTCCTATAGATGCCAATCATTCTAAACTTCAAAGGATAAAGTGAGATGCCAAAACTGTTCAGAAGCAAAAAGCCACTAGTCCCACTCATCTAATTGGAGCTAAGTTTCTTTGATATTTTGGAGTCTATAGTATATTCTCTTCTTTTTATTCGATCTTGATTTTCAGTTGCTTGGGGACAAGCAACAATTTAAGTTTGGTGTTGTGATGAGCGGATAATTTATACGCTTTTTGGCATTGTTTTCAGTGTGTTTTTAGTATGTTTTAGTTAGTTTTTAGTATGTTTTTATTAGTTTTTATTTAAAATTCACTTTTCTGGGCTTTACTATGAGTTTGTGTGTTTTTCTATGATTTCAGGTATTTTCTGGCTGAAATTGAGGGTCCTGAGCAAAAATCTGATTCAGAGGCTGAAAAGGACTGCAGACGTTGTTGGATTCTGACCTCCCTGCACTCGAAGTGGATTTTTTGGAGCTACAGAAGCCCAATTGGCGCGTTCTCAATGTCGTTGGAAAGTAGACATCCTGGGCTTTCCAGCAATGTATAATAGTCCATACTTTGCCCAGGATTTGATGGCCCAAACCGGCGTTGCAAATCAGCTTCAGAATTCCCGGCGTTTAACGCCGGAACTGGCATAAGAATTGGAGTTAAACGCCCAAACTGGCATAAAAGCTGGCGTTTAACTCCAGAAAAAGTCTCTACATATGAAAGCTTCTATGCTCAGCCCAAGCACACACTAAGTGGACCCCAGAAGTGGATTTTTACGTCATTTACTCATTTCTGTATACCCTAGGTTACTAGTTCACTATTAATAGGACCCTTTGATATTGTATCTGTACCTCATGACACTTTACACGTTTCTCATTGTATCTTCTACAGCATGAGTCTCTAAACCCCATGGTTGGGGGTGAGGAGCTCTGCTGTGTCTTGATGGATTAATGCAATTACTACTGTTTTTCATTCAATCATGCTTGCTTCCATTCTAAGATATCACTTGTTCCTAAACCTGATGAACGTGTGTCTGACAACCACCTCCGTTCTACCTTAGATTGAGTAGATATCTCTTGGATTCCTTAATCAGAATCTTCGTGGTATAAGCTAGAATTGATGGCGGCATTCAAGAGAATCCGGAAGGTCTAAACCTTGTCTGTGGTATTCTGAGTAGGATTCAAGGATTGAATGACTGTGACGAGCTTCAAACTTCTGAGGGCTGGACGTTAGTGACAAACGCAAAAGAATCATTGGATTCTATTCCAACCCGATTGAGAACCGACAGATGATTAGCCGTGCCGTGACAGGGCGCGTTGAACATTTTCACTGAGAGGATGGGAGGTAGCCATTGACAACGGTGAAACCTTACATACAGCTTGCCATGGAAGGAGCCTTGCGTGCTTGAAGAAGAAGACAGTAGGAAAGCAGAGATTCAGAAGATAGAGCATCTCCAAAACCTCAACCTGTTCTCCATTACTGCAAAACAAGTACTTATTTCATGTTCTTTTACTTTTTACAATCAACCCTGATAATTATTGATATCCTGACTAAGAGTTACAAGATAACCATAGCTTGCTTCAAGCCGACAATCTCCGTGGGATCGACCCTTACTCACGTAAGGTATTACTTGGACGACCTAGTGCACTTGCTGGTTAGTTGTGCGGGATTGCAAAAGTGTGATTGCAATTTCGTGCACCATCTTCCTTTTGGAGAAAGTTTGGATCTTTCTGTTTTTATTATGCTTGACTTGTTGCATGCTCCAGATTTTTCCCCTTTTTTGGTGCGAATCTCTTTTTTGTTTGGTTGAATCTTTTTCTTTTGCATGTTGCCGCCGTTTTTGCCTGTGCTTTTGTTGATGATTTTTTACTTGATTTCAAAAAAGTTTGCGCCTTTGCTGTTTTTCTTCTTGGTCCTTTTGGTGTTTTGATAAACTGTAGCAGTAGTGTTTTTCATTGTAGGAGCGATACTTTTTCTGATAAACTGTAGAAGGGTGGTGTTTTTGCGTTTTTTGCTTCTTTTTTTTTCGGGATTTTATTTTCTTTTTTATGAGTGCCGGGATGTAGGCTGTAGAAATAACTTGAAAACCTTGCTTGTTTACTGCCTCCAAGGGATGCCCCCAGACTTTCTTTTCTTGAGTCTTGGGGTTTTCCCTTTCTGTTTGTCGAGATGTTTTGCTCCTCGTCCGGGATGTTTTTAAGTAATCCACGCTTCTTTTCTTATTGTAGGATTTAGTTGGCCTCATGTCTTCTCGCAATAACGTTGTAGAGATGCCTTCCCGGGTTCCTAAGGGCATGGCTGATTGGGTGGACTCAATGGTCCTTATGTGTGTCTCCTTAGTTGATTCCGAGTTTTGTGCGCAGCTTAGGTAGTTTCATAGGGTCTGTAGTAATCCAGGTAATGAGAAGAACTATGAACTTGTCCCTCCCTCCTCCGAAGAGAGAGTCTGCTTCTATACTCGGGTTGTTGACGATCGCCCTTTCTTCTATGTTTATGACTTTTTCTTTGGTTCGTTGGGTATTACCCTTCCTTTTACTCAATTTGAAACTGACCTGTTATGGTCTTGTAATGTTTCCCCCTTTCAACTTCACCCTAATTCCTGGGGTTTCATAAAGATTTTTCAATTGTTGTGCAATGGTTTTGGTATCCCTGCTTCCCAATCTCTCTTTTTCTATCTGTTTGTCTTGACTAAGCCCGGAGTGGTAAAAAAGAAGGCAGCTTGGGTCTCCTTTCGCTCTACCCAGGGAAAGAAGGTCTTTTCCATGTTTGACGAGTCATTTCGTGATTTTAAAAACTACTTTTTCAAGGTCCGAGCTGTTGAAGGAGCTCGGCCCTTCTTTCTGGATGAAAATGACGAGCCTGCTTTTCCCTTGGAATGGCAAAAGGATGTGAGGGTGTCTCGTTATACGTGGGAAATGTTGGATGAGGTTGAGCGAGCCTTTGTGACTGTCTTGGAAGAACACTGGGGGAAACCTCCCCATCTTGACACAAAGAAAGTTCTAACCAATCCCTCTCTTCTTCAAACTGAGCTGGGTATTTTGTGTTTCCTTTCTTATCTGTTTATATTGCTTGTAGCTGTCTTTCTGACTTGTCCGACTTGTAGCGTAACTTTCTGTTTTATTTGCAGAGGCAATAAAGAATAACGAATCTATGAAAGCTTTTAAGAGGGCGCAAAAGGCGACTGCTGCCAGAAATATTGCTGCCAAGGTGGCTGGGGAGGGGTCCTCCCAAGTGCGCGAGAAGCCATCAGTGCCGAGTTCCCCCGGGGTGATGATGATGCTGATCCTTCTCCTGTGTCCTCTGCCAAAGTGTCGACCTCTTCTGTTCCTCCGGTTGCACCTGATTCGGATTGCCAGGTTCTGAACTGGGAGGATGGAACTATAGATGCCGTGCCTATTCAGACTCGTCCTCCTTCTCCTTGTCCTGATGATGCCAAGAAGGCTCCTGATGCTTGCTGATCTCTTTCTAGATATTTATGTAGTTGGCCCGGCTTGTGGGCTTTTTAAAACTTTGTTTGTTTTGCTGACGGTTTCTAGTTGCTTGTTTTAGCAACTTTATTTTGAAAAACAAAAAGTAGCTCGCTATTTTTAGCAGGTGTTGATGGCCACTGTTCCGGGGCCTTATAACTTTTGTGGAGTAATAAAGGTAGTTTTTTGACTTGGCATCTTTTCAGTTTTCTACTGACGTTTGAAATCTTGTATCTCGACCTCATCGGATTACTTTGATTTATTGTTTGTAGCTTGGATCCTTTGAGGTTGTGACTTATGGGTCCAACTTGTTTTTTGGTGGTTCTTTTGCGCTGGTCCCCCTTTAAGTTATTTCTGTAATCCTCTTTCTTGGACCTTTGTCAGGTCTCTTTCAGGGATTACTTTGATAACTTTTTAGTGGTAGGAGTCTGACTTGGCTATGTCGGTCTCCTTTAAGTTATTTTTTGTAGTCCTCTTTCTTAAATCTTTGTCAGATCTCTTTCTAGGACTACTTGTATAACTTTTTAGTGGTAGGAGTCCGACTTGGTTATGTCGGTCTCCTTTAAGTTATTTTTTTTGTAGTCCTCTTTCTTGGATTTTTGTCAGATCTCTTTCAGGGACTACTTGTATAACTTTTTAGTAGTAGGAGTCCGACTTGGTTATGTCGGTCTCCTTTAAGTTATTTTTTGTAGTCCTCTTTCTGGATCTTTGTCAGATCTCTTTCAGGGACTACTTGTATAACTTTTTAGTGGTAGGAGTCTGACTTGGTTATGTCGGTCTCCTTTAAGTTTTTTTTTGTAGTCCTCTTTCTTGGATCTTTGTCAGATCTCTTTCACGGACTACTTGTATAACTTTTTATTTTGGGCTGACTTTGTTATGTCGGGCCCTTCTAAGTTAAAGTAATCCTCTTTAATAGGGTTGGCCAGACCTCTTTCCAGGGTTTACTTATAACTTGGGTTGACTTGGTCCGACTTGTGAGCGTCGGCCAGCCTTTAAGTTATTATTTTAGCTATCCGTAAGACCTCGTCAGGTTCTTTTATTGGATTGCTTTTGATAACTTCTTACATTATTCTGTGTTCACCTTTGCCGATTTGTAGAAAGTGGTTGGCATCTTTAGATCGTCCTTTGGGTGAATCACGTTTTCACCTTTATCAAACGATTTATCTTTATCGTGGTCGTGCAGTGAAATTGTTTTTCACTTTCTACCGACCTGTCGCTTTATAACCGGACGGTGAATACTTCAGATTAATGCGTCTTGGATTCTTTGTAGAATATCTAAATAAACTTTATTCAAAGAAAAAATGCAAATATATATATATATATATATATATATATATATATATGTGGGAATTTTCTTATCCCTTTAAGTCGGGCATGACCTGGATCTCAACATGGTGCCTCATTAAAAAACCTTTTCAGGAAAAAGAGCACATCCACTAATGAGATCTGTTGCCTTTTCTAGCTGTAGTACCTTCTTAGGTTGCAGGCGTGCCATGATCTGGGAAGCTCTCGTCCCTCGAGTTCGGACAGTCAGTAGTAGCCCTTTCCAAGCACTTCTATGACTCGGTAGGGTCCCTTCCAGTTTGCTGCCAGCTTTCCTTCTCCGGGCCGAGTTGTTCCAATGTCGTTTCGAATTAAGATGAGATTGTTCTCAGCGAAACTTCTTGGCACTACCCTTTGATTATATCTGGAAGCCATTCGACGTTTTAGAGCTTCTTCTCTAATCCGAGCTCTTTCCTGGATTCAGGTAGTAGGTCGAGTTCTTCCCTCTGAAGTTGGAAGTTTGCTCCCTCATTATAATGGACTACTCTATGCGATCCTTCTTCAATTTCTACTGGAATCATTGCCTCCATTCCGTATGCTAATCAGATAGGGGATTCCTTTCTGGTGGAACGTGGCGCCGTTCGATATGCCCATAGAACCTGTGGAAGCTCCTCTGCCCAGGCTCCCTTTGCATCTTGCAGTCTTCGTTTTAACCCTGCCAATATGACTTTGTTGGCAGCTTCGGCCTGTCCGTTGGCTTGTGGATGTTCGACAAAGGTATACTAGTGCTTTATATTCAAGTCGGCTACTAATTTTCTGAAGCCTGCGTCTGTGAATTGGGTGCCATTGTCTGTGGTTATAGAATATGGAAACCCGAACCTTGTGACAATATTTCTATATAAGAATTTCCAGCTTCTCTGAGCGGTGGCATTGGCTAGGGGCTCTGCCTCAATCCACTTTGTAAAGTAATCTACCCCTACTATAAGGAATTTAACTTGTCCTGATCCCTGTGGGAAGGGGCCGAGAAGATCGAGTCCCCATTTTGCAAATGGCCAAGGTGAGGTCACGCTAATGAGCTCTTTTTGCGGGGCAATGTGAAAGTTGGCATGTTTCTGACATGGTGGACATGCCTTTACAAATTCTGTAGCTTCTTTCTGTAGAGTTGGCCAATAAAATCCCGCCCGGAGTACTTTTTTGGCGAGAGCTCGTGCTCCGAGATGATTGCCACAAATACCGCCGTGTATTTCTTCTAGCACTTCCCCTGTGTTGGAGGTCGGCACGCATTTTAGTAAAGATGTTGAGATTCCTCTTTTGTATAGGATGTTGTTTATGATGGTGTAGTACTGTGCCTCCCTTTTTAACCTCTTTGCCTCCTTTTCTTCGGTGGGGAGCATTCCTGTTTTGAGGTAGCTGATTATAGGGTCATCCATCCTTGGTCCTGACTTGTTATAGTCAGGACTTTTTCTTCTTCCAAGATTGACGGGTTTTGTAACATTTCTTGGATGAGGCTCCTATTGTTGCCCCCTGGTTTGGTGCTGGCTAGTTTTGAGAGTGCATGAGCTCGGGCGTTTTGTTCGCGGGGTATGTGGCAGATTTTATACTCCCCGATTTGTCCGAGCTGTTCCTTGGTTTTATCCAAATATTTTTTCATGGTGGGATCTTTGGCTTGGTAGCTCCCTGTTATTTGTGATGTGACCACTTGTGAATCACTGTAAATGTTGAGTTTTTGAGCTCCGATCTCTTTAGCCAGCTTCAAACCGGCTAGTAATGCTTCATATTCTGCCTGGTTGTTTGAGGCCGGGAACCCGAACTTGAGGGAGAGCTCAACTTGGGTTCCTTGGTCACTTTCTATTATCACGCCTGCACCACTTCCAGTTTTATTTGAAGAACCGTCCACGTAAAGATTCCATTCTATGGGGTTTTCTAGGGCATCTGTGAATTCTGCGATAAAGTCGGCCAAATACTGTGATTTGATGGCCGTCTGAGCTTCATATTGGAGGTCAAACTCTGACAACTTGACTGCCCATTGTAGAATTCTGCCTGCCAGATCTGTTTTCTGCAATATTCCTTTTGTGGGTTGGTTAGTTCGAACCTTAATGGTGTGAGCCTGGAAGTACGGGCGGAGTCGTCGAGATGTTAGGATGAGGGTATAGACAAATTTTTCTATTTTCTGGTAGTTCAGCTCGGATCCCTATAGTGCTTTGCTAATGAAGTAGACGGGTTTTTGCCCATTTTCGTCTTCTCTGACTAGTGCTGAGGCTATTGCCCGGCTCCCTACTGCGAGATATAATATGAGCGGTTCTCTTTCTTGTGGTCGAGATAGGATAGGTGGCCGTCCGAAGAACTCCTTGAAGTCTTGGAAGGCTTGTTCACATTCTGTCGTCCATTCGAACTGTTTTCCCTTTCTTAAAGTAGCATAGAAGGGGAGAGATCTTATTGCAGCTCCTGCTAAGAATCGGGATAGGGCGGCCAACCTCCCATTGAGTTGTTGTACTTCTTTGACACAGGTTGGGCTCTTCATGTTGAGTATGGCTTGACATTTGTCGAGATTTGCTTCAATTCCCCTTTGTGTGAGCATGAAGCCTAAGAATTTGCCTGCTTCTACTGCGAAGGTGCATTTTGCGGGATTGAGCCGCATGTTGTGCTTCCTTATAGTGTAAAACACTTGAGTCAGGTCGGATAAAAATGTATCTTCGCTTTGTGTCTTTATCAACATGTCGTCCACATAAACTTCCATGATTTTTCCGATGTGATCTGAGAAGACTTTATTCATTAGCCTTTGATAAGTAGCTCCTGCGTTCTTAAGACCGAAAGGCATCACGATGTAGCAGTAGTTTGCTTTTGGTGTTAGGAACGAGGTCTTTTCTTGATCTGGTGGATACATGGGGATTTGATTGTATCCCGAGTATGCGTTCATAAACGAGAGATATTTGTATCCAGAAGAAGCATCTACTAAAGCGTCAATACTTGGGAGTGGGTGTAGATCTTTTGGACAAGCCTTGTTGAGATCGGTGTAATCGGTGCACATTCGCCACTTCCCATTTGATTTTTTCACCAAGACAACACTGGCTAGCCATAGCGGGTATTTGACTTCTCTTATGAATCTGGCTTCCAGTAGTACCTGTACTTGCTCGTCCACAGCTTGGGATCGCTCTAGCCCAAGTTTTCTTCGTCTCTGTTGCACCGGTTGAGATCCTGGATAAACTGCCAACTTATGACACATTAGCTTAGGGTCTATGCCTGGCATGTCTGCGGCTTTCCATGCAAAGAGATTGACGTTATCTTGCAAGAATTGTATTATTAATTCTTTTAAATCTCCTTTTAGGATTGTGCCGATATTGGTTATTTTTTCCGAGGTATCCCCGATCTGAATCTCTTCTATCTCGCCTTCTGGCTGGGGACGAAGTTCTTCTCGTCGGTGAACTCCGCCCAGCTCGATTGTATGGAACTCTTCTCCTTTGCCTCTGAGGTTTAGGGTTTCGTTATAACAGCGACGTGCCGTCTTCTGGTCTGCTTTTATCGTGGCTATCCCTTTTGGGGTTGGGAACTTCATACATAGGTGTGGGGTCGAGACTATTGCGCCGAGTTTATTGAGTGTTGTCCGTCCTATGAGAGCGTTGTAAGCTGAACTTACATCGACTATGATGTAGTCTATTTTGAGGGTCCTGGATTGGTCCCCCTTTTTCGAAGGTTGTATGTAGTGGTATGTATCCGAGTGGTCGAATTGGGGTATCTCCTAGCCCAAACAGGCTGTTTGGATATGCTTTAAGTTCTTTTTTTGCCAAGCTGAGTTTATCAAAGGCTATTTTGAATAAGATGTCGGCAGAACTCCCTTGGTCTATTAATGTGCGGTGTAGGTTGGCGTTTGCCAATATAACGGTGATAACCATGGGATCATCGTGTTCTGTGATGATGCCGGATGCATCCTCTTTAATGATTGTTATTGCCGGAATGTTGAGTGCTTTCTCCTCTTCTTCGACATGATATACTTCTTTAAGATATCTTTTGCGAGAGGATTTGGAGATCCCTCCTGCTGTGAATCCACCGTGTATCTTGTGAACATGTCTTTCTGGTGTCCGAGGTGATTATTCTGTTCGTTCGGTATCTTCATCCCTTCGTCTCTTTCTTTGATCATCTCGGGTGGCCAGGAATCGATCTAATTTTCCTTCTCTCACCAATTTTTCTATGATATTTTTTAAGTCGAAGCATTCGTTTATGGAGTGTCCTCGGACTTGATGGTATTCACAATATTCCTTTCGGTTTCCTCCTCCCCTTTTGCCTTTGAGCGGCCGTGCTGGGGGAATTTTTTCCGTATGGCAGACTTCTTTGTATATCTCGACCAGGGATGCCCTGAGAGGGGTGTAGTTATGGTATTTTTTGATTTTCTCCCATTGTCGATCTTCTTTTCTTTTGGATTCCTTGTCTTTGTCTCGGTAGGAGGCCCCCGATTTTGAGGTTTCTCCTAACCGAGCATTTTCCTCCATGTTGATATACTTTTCTGCCTGCTCCTGCACTTTGTCTAAGGAGGTCGGGTACTTTTTTGATATAGATTGGCTGAAAGGTCCCTCTCGTAGGCCATTGATGAGTCCCATGATGGCGGCCTCCATTGGTAAGCTTTGTATGCCCATGCATGTTTTGTTGAATCTCTCCATGTAGTTGCGGAGGCTCTCCCGATCTCTTTGTTTGATCCCTAGTAAACTGGGGGCGTGCTTGGCTGTATCTTTCTGAATGGGGAATCTGGCTAGGAATTTTTTAGCTAACTCATCAAAGCTTGAGATGGACTTCGAGGGTAGGTTGTCGAACCATCGGATCGCTGTCTTTGTGAGAGTTGTTGGAAAAGCCTTACAGCGAACAACATCTGGGGCGTCAGTGAGGTACATTCTACTTCTGAGGTTGCTGAGGTGGTGGTTGGGATCCGTGGTACCATCATACAGGGTCATATTCGGGAGTTTGAAGTCTTTTGGAATTTTGGTTTTCATGATTTCCCTGGTGAACTGGTCTTGGTCTTTGCGTGAATTTTCCTCGAGATTAGTCCGTGGGGCTTTCGATTTGAGATCGGCTTCCAATTGCTGTAGTTTTTCTTCCAACTCTCGATGTCGCCGCACCTCTCTTTGGAGATCTCTTCCAATTTCCTGTTGTTGTTGGGTTTCTTTTTCCAGTTGTTTTAGGCGATCCAGGAGCGCTTTTATTGCCCCTGAATTTGGTGAGTCTTTGTCTTTGTTGGTTTCCGGAGTGTTTTGTAGCGTGACATCCGCGTTTTTGTGCAGTGTCCGATCCTCCAAACCTGAATCGTGGCCGTTGTCATGGTCGTCCGCCATGGTGATAGGATGACTTCCAGGTTCCCCGGCAACAGCGCCAATGTTCCGAGGGTTACCTGAAATCGTAGGTCGATCTCGGACGAGATCTTTTGTGCTGGTCGGAACTGATGTGTCCGGCTGGTGAATAGCGGCCGGAGCTGGTGCGTCCGACTTGTAGGACTGAATGTGCTGCTGATCCTTTGTCACCGAAGGGTGGGGGGTACCTGCAAGGGACTCCGATGCTTAAGTTAGCAAGGGAATTAAGTAGGTATTGAGTAGAATCAGAGTATCAGTTATACCTGGGTGCTCTAGTGTATTTATAATGGTGAGATGTAACCTTTTGGATAAGATAAGTTAGTTATCTTATCTTATCTTTTATCTTTGAGTTGAGGTCAGCGTATCTTTCAACGGAACCGCCTTTATCTCTATAGGCTTAGGCCGCCTTAGGATTTGGGTCGTGCTCCTCTATTTGGGCCCTTTACTGGGCTCTTCTGTCGATTTGGCCGAGCTCTTTAAGAAGAGATCGGATAGTCTGACCTGAAGAGGCTGTCGCTTTATCTCCAATCATCCCGGGTCAGATGGCTCGACCCAGGGTATGAACAATGTCTAACTGCACCCACTCTGAAAACATTTCAGAGGGGCATTTTCTTAGCATCTCTCTGTATCTCTCCCAAGCATCATAAAGGGATTCATTATCTCCTTGTTTGAAGCCTTGGATACTCAGCCTTAGCTGTGTCATCCATTTTGGAGGAAAATAGTGATTCAGGAATTTTTCTGACAGCTGTTTTCATGTCTTTATGCTGTCCTTAGGTTGGTTATTTAACCGCATCTTAGCTTGGTCTTTTACAGCAAATGGAAATAGTAATAATCTGTAGACATCGTGATCTACTTCTTTATCATGTACTGTGTCAGCAATTTTTAAAAATTGTACCAGAAACTCTGTAGGTTCTTCCTGTGGAAGACCAGAATACTGACAACTTTGCTGCACCATGATAATGAGTTGAGGATTCAACTCAAAACTACTAACTTCGATGGAGGGATACATATACTACTCCCATATGAAGCAGTAGTGGGGTTAGCATATGACCTCAGAATCCTTCTGGACTGTTCATTTCCACTTAGGTCCATGATGGAGAAAGGGAGATGATGTTGATTTATTTTATTTATTTTATTATATAAAAAAATTATTTTCAAAATAATAAAATAGAATAAAATAAAATAAAATAAGATAAAATAAAATGAAATAAAATAAAAAAACAAAATAAAAATAAAAATAAAAATAAAAATAAAATTTGAAAATATTTTATGAAGATTTTCGAAAAGGATGAGGAGAGAGAAATTGGTTAGGATATTTTCGAAAATTTTAAGAAAATATAAGATAGAAGATATGATTTGTAAAAGATAAATATGATAGGAAAAATATGTAATTGAAAATTGAAAAGATATAAAAGATATTTATGAGTTGAAAAGATTTTAAGAAGGAAAAGATATAGATTTGTTTTGAAAAAGATAATTTTTTTTTTAATTCTTAAAAGGATAAGATTTGAAAAATTTTGAAATCGAAATCTGAATTTTTAAAAAAAAATTCCGAAAAAGTAGCTTAAAAATAGTTAGAAAAGATATATATATTTTTGAATTTTGAATTTTATGATGAAAGAGAAAAACACATAAAAGATACAAGATTTAAAATTTTTAAATCTAATGCTCCTTGTTTTCGAAAATTTTGGAGGGAAAACACCAAGGAACACCAAACTTAAAAATTTTAAGATCAAAACACAAGAAAGACTCAAGAACACTTTGAAGATCCACAAGAACACCAAGAACAAAAGAAAGAACACCAAACTTAAAATTTTTAGAAAGCTTCAATAAAATTCTCAAAAATTATAAAAAGATTAACAACAAAACACCAAACTTAAAGTTTGGCACAAGATTCAATCAAAGAAAAATTATTTTTGAAAAAGATTTTAAAAAGAAGATACCCAATTGCCCAGAACATAAGCCAACGCTCTAGCCAACTGAGCCATAAATGTAATGTGTTTTAAAGATATATTATTTTTATAGATAAGAATAAATTTTTTGAAATCTAATGTTTTGAAAAAGCACAAGAAAAACAAGAAAAGACACAGAACAAGACAAACCAAAGATCAAACAAGAAAAATTGACAAGAACAATTTGAAGATCAAGGAAAAATAAAGAACACTAATTCGAAAATTTAAAGGAAAATACAAGACATGCAATTGACACCAAACTTAGAACAAGACACTAAACTCACGAAAAAATTAAAATCTGATAAAGAAAAATAATATTTTTGAAAATTTTTTGAAAAGGGAATAAAGGACTCAGAATTTAATGACTCTATAGCAACAAAAATAAATTATTCCTAATCTAAGCAACAAAATAAACCTTTAGTTGTTCAAACTCGAACAATCCCCGACAACGGCGCCAAAAACTTGGTGCACGGAATTTTAATCCCAATATCAAAATCAAGATTTCTTATGATTTCGTACCACTAACCAGCAAGTGCACTGGGTCGTCCAAGTAATACCTTACGTGAGTAAGGGTCGATCCCACGGAGATTACTAGTTTGAAGCAAGCTATGTTTATTTTATTATTCTTAGTCAGGATATCAATTATAATTATCAGTTTGAAAGAGCATGAAATAATTACTTGTTATGCAATAATGGAGAATATGTTGGAGTTTTGGAGATGCTTTGTCCTTCTCATTTAAGCTTTCCTCTTGTATTCCTCTTTCCACACACAAGGCTCCTTCCATGGCAAGCTATATGTAGGGTGTCACCGTTGTCAATGGCTACTTCCCATCCTCTCAGTGAAAATGGTCCAAATGCTCTGTCACAGCACGGCTAATCAGCTGTTGGTTCTCGATCATGTCGGAATAGAATCCATTGATTCTTTTGCCTTTGTCATCATGCCCAACACTCGCGAGTTTGAAGCTCGTCACAGTCATCCAATCCCAGAATCCTACTCGGAATACCACAGAAGAGGTTTAGACTTTCCGGATTCTCATGAATGCCGCCATCTATTCCAGCTTATACCATGAAGATTCTGATTAAGAAATCTAAGAGATACCCATTCAATCTGATGTAGAACGGAGGTGGTTGTCAAGCACACGTTCATGGATTGAGGAAGGTGATGAGTGTCACGGATCATCACCTTCTTCATAGTTAAGCGCGAATGAACATCTTAGATAAGAACAAGCGTGCTTAAATGGAAAACAGAAGTAACTGCATTAATTCATCGAGACACTGCAGAGCTCCTCACCCCCAACAATGGAGTTTAGAGACTCATGCCGTCAAAGAGTATAAAATTCAGATCTAAAAATGTCATGCGGTACAAAATAAATCTCTAAAAGTTGTTTAAATACTAAACTAGTAGTAACCTAGGTTTACAGAGAATGAGTAAACTAAGATAATTGGTGTAGAGATCCACTTCTGAAGCCCACTTGGTGTGTGCTGGGGCTGAGACTTAAGCCTCTCACGTGCTTGGGCTGTTTCTGGAGTTGAACTCCAACTTGTAACCTGTTTCTGGCGCTGGACGCCAAACTGCAACATGAAACTGGCGTTGAACGCCAGTTTACATCGTCTATCTTCGCGCAAAGTATGGACTATTATATATTGCTGGAAAGCCCTGGATGTCTACCTTCCAACCCAATTGAGAGCGCTTCAATTGGACTCTAGTAGCTCCAAAAAATCCATTCCGAGTGCAGGAAGGTCAGGATCCAACAGCATCAGCAGTCCTTTTTCAGCCTAAATTAGATTTTTGCTCAGCTCCCTCAATTTCAGCCAGAAAATACCTGAAATCACAGAAAAATACACAAACTCATAGTAAAGTCCAGAAATATGATTTTTGTTTAAAAACTAATAAAATTCTATTAAAAACTAATTAAAACATACTAAAATCTACATGAAATTATCCCCAAAAAGCGTATAAAATATCCGCTCACACCCTTCTCAACCATTTTCAATATCAAATAATTTTCAATTATCAAATCATTTTCAATATCAAATTATTTCTAATATCAAACCAATTCTAGTATCAAATCATTTTCAACATCAAATAATTTCCAATATCAAATTATTTTTAATATCAAACCAATTTTGATATCAAATCAGTTTTAATGTCAAATCATTTCTAATATAAAAAAAACCAATTCAACAAAGTCAACCATCAAACCAGAATATTCGACCTTCTCAAACAATCAATAAATCAATTAGGTAAACAATTTTATTTATCTAAAATAACTCAGTTCAATCCATAGGACTCACGTAATTATAAAAATATATTTTTATATCAATATCGACTTGTAACAATTATTTATAATAAAACAATTTTAAGAAAAAATGCCTACCTCAAATAGTTGAAACCTATAAGCCATATAATGCGTCAAAATCCTTTTTCTCCTTGTTCGCAATAGCTGCAACCACAACCACAGCTCCACACTTCTTTCAGAGCAACAGCAGCAACTTTAATTGTGACATGCAATAAACAGAACTCAACCCTATGACAATAACGTCGCATAAACCTCAATAACATATAATGGAACAGCAATTAAAGAGATTCTCGGAGCAAAAACAACTTACTTCACAAAAAAGAACCAAGAACGGAGTAGCCATAACTCCAACGACTGACTCCGGAGGCATCTCCGTTGCTCCTGGCGATCATGCACAGCGGCAACAACCGCAGCAGCAGCTAAAAGGGTGGCGGCCATGAAAGCAGTAGTAGCGGAGATGGATTTGACGGCGATAGAGCTCCACAACAGCGTAGGCAGTGACGAACGGAAGGCAGAATACGAGGACGGCGACTCCCTTGACGGTGACGATGGCATAGCTGGTAGTTCCTCGCGGTGATGGCAGTATCTCATGTGAGCTCTCTCCCTCCTTCTATCTCTCTCAACATCGCACCCTCTTTCTTTCCTCCTGCTCGGGTCTGACGGCAATGGCGACAACGGCACCTGGCCCCACCGACACCGTCTTCTTCTTCTTCTCCATCTTTTCTTCTTTTTTTTCCCTTGGTTCCCTCTTTGCAACTCCATCTCTTCTCTCTTTCTTTCTCTTTTTTCGTTGGGTGTGGGTATTGAGGGTGAAGGGGTGACGGTGGTAACGTGGTGAGGAGAGTGTGTTAGAGTTAGTGTGTGTAATGAAATTAGGGTTTGTGTAGAGTAAGAATTTTAATAAATATAAAAGGATAGAGTAATAATTTAAAACTAAATTTAACCCAATATAATTATTTTTGAAAATATTAATTATTCTTCAACTTACAAATTTATTTTCAAATAAATACTCTAATTTAGAAATTAAAGATAATCAAATAAATTTTCTTTTATGCATAAAATAAGATTCAAAATCTAAAAATTCAAATTAAAGCACATAAAATTCTCACTATTTTCAATTACTAAAACTTTAAATCATAAACAAGAAATCGCCCAATTTATATAAAAATCTCTGTTGAAAATACCAGCTTTTGAAATATAATAAATCATAAATAATTTATTATTTAATTTTCAAAAATCTAGGTCATACATTAGGACTGGTAATGGATAGGATAGGGTTTGAACTCTACTCTAACCCTACTTGCGGGTTAAAAAATTTTTTCAAGCAAATATAAAATCATTCTATATTTCATACATATTAATAAAATAAAAAAATAAGTTCAAATTAAAATTAAAATATAATAAAATCTTAAAGAAATTCAACATAAAATTACAAATAGCATGATCATCAAATTCTTAAAAATTAAATAACACAAACAAAGATAAATTTCTTGTTATTCTTTTTCTAACTCCAAATTTTTGTAATATTACTCTTTAAATAACAAACATACTAAATTAATAATTTAAATGATTAGTTTAGTGGTTGCTTTGAGTTTTTACTAGGAGTGTGGGTAGGATAGAGTAAATCTTGAACTCGCACCCAACCTTGCCCGTAATCAAATTTGCACTAGATCCTATTTTATCCATAGTGAATCAGGTAGACAACCCTACCTAATCAGGTTAGGCCAAATTGGATACCTACGGGTAGAGTACATGTTGTTACCTCTAGCAGAGTAGCAGTGCTATTAGTTAAACATTGTTTGATAATTTGACATATTTAACTAAATTATTATCTAACGAATCTCAACTATCAACTTCTATAAAGAGAACTTCACTTTTTAATAATTAGCAAAAAGAAATTTAAAAAAGGAATGACGATGAAAAACAAAGAGCGGGATATGCATTGCAGTGTTGTTGCAATAAACACGACCTTCCCATTCAATTCCCCGCAGGAATGGGCAAAGTACTCCAAGTCCAATGCGTCAAGTTAGTTAATTTACAAACATACCTTTCTCGCTGAATTATTACGAAGGATTATGCATCTATGATTTCTAATTTGAGAAATATTCCTTTAGAATTTATTATTTTTTGTTAGCAGTTAACGTTTTAAAAATTGGATCAATCATTAAATTATTCTAATTATTAATTTATTGGTTTAACCAATCTAACCAATTTAACTCATTCTGATTAACTTTTGATAATTAATACGATGGAATCCTTAGAGAACTATCCTAGGATTTCAACAGAAGAAGAAGATATAGTGCAACGCAACACCAAAAAAGTTAAAACTCACGACGACATGGATTTGAATCAGCCAAGCGATGACATGGAGATTCTCCATGAGAACATTGATAATTCCATAGTGAGGCCCAAAGCTATATACAAGGAATCTTTGCTGAAACTGTCTGGTCCTATGATGGAAGATGATATGGATCTCCATGAAGAAACGGATGAAGATTCTCCGAATCCGGAGGATAGATGGTATAAGGATAGCGACAATCGCTCTGATAAGGAGAAATCTTTTGATCATTTTCCCATTATCAAAGTAACCCAAGAAGAATTTGAGGAATGGTGCAAACCATGGCGAGCATCCCTCATCGTAAAAGTCTTGGGGAAGAGAGTCAACTTAGGCTTCATGGAGCAACGTTTAAAGAGAAAATGGGTC
Source organism: Arachis hypogaea (assembly GCF_003086295.3). Taxonomy (NCBI): domain Eukaryota; kingdom Viridiplantae; phylum Streptophyta; class Magnoliopsida; order Fabales; family Fabaceae; genus Arachis; species Arachis hypogaea. Next base: position 118,523,751 of record NC_092038.1, read on the forward strand.
AAAAAAGTTATTGATTAATGTTATTGATATGGACCGTGATTATTGTTTGGTTTACTTTTCAAATGAAGATGACTATTTGCATGCACTAACGAGAGGACTTTGGATGGTGGCTGGACATTATTTAATTGTCCCATATTGGAGACCATTTTTTCTGGAATCTAAGAAAGCGGTTCGCAAAATAGCTGCTTGGATACGCATACCAAATCTCCCGATCAAGTTGTACAACCATCGGTTTTTATGGAGAGTAGGATCGGCCATTGGTATTGATGAGCGGATAATTTATACACTTTTTGGCATTATTTTTAGGTAGTTTTTAGTAGGATATGGCTACTTTTTAGTATATTTTTATTAGTTTTTAAGAAAAATTCACATTTCTAGACTTTACTATGAGTTTGTGTGTTTTCTTGATTTCAGGTATTTTCTGGCTGAAATTGAGAGACCTGAGCAAAAATCTAATTCAGAGGCTGACAAAGGACTGCAGATGCTGTTGGATTCTGACTTCCCTGCACTCGAAATAAATTTTCTTGAGCTATAAAAACCCAAATGGCACGCTCTTAATTGCGTTGGAAAGTAGACATCCAGGGCTTTCCATCAATATATAATAGTCCATACTTTGCTCGAGTTTTGATAACGCAAACTGGCGTTCAAACGCCAACTTCTTGCCCTATTCTGGCGTTAAACGCCAGAAACAGGATAGAAGCTATAGTTAAACGCCCAAACTGGCATAAAAACTGGCGTTTAACTCCAAGAAAAGTCTCAACACATGAAAGCTTCAATGCTCAGCCCAAGCACACACCAAGTGGGCCTAGAAGTGGATTTTTGCATCATTTACCTATTTATGTAACCCTAGTGACTAGTTTAGTATAAATAGAACTTTTTACTATTGTACACAGATCTTTGGAACATCTTTTGATCATCTTTTGATTATCTTTTGATCTCTTGATCACATTTTGGGGGCTGGCCATTCGGCCATGCCTGGACCTTCATCACTTATGTATTTTCAACGGTGGAGTTTCTACACACCATAGATTAAGGTGTGGAGCTCTGCTGTTCCTCATGAATTAATGCAAAGTACTATTATTCTTCTATTCAATTCAAGCTTATTCTTATTCTTAGATATTCACTCGCACTTCAACCTGATGAATGTGATGATCCATGACACTCATCATCATTCTCCCTTATGAACGCGTGTCTAACAACCACTTCCGTTCTACATGCTATAGCTTGAGTGTGTATCTCTTGGCCTCCTAGTCCACGACGCATGGTTGCCTCTCCTGACAACAGAGCCTTCCATTTCGTGAGATCAGAGTCTTCGTGGTATAAGCTAGAATCAATTGGCAGCATTCTTGAGATCCGAAAAGTCTAAACCTTGTCTGTGGTATTCTGAGTAGGATCTGGGATGGGATGACTGTGACGAGCTTCAAACTCATGACTATTGGGCATAGTGACAGACACAAAAGGATCATTGGATCTTATTCTGACACAAGTGAGAATCAACAGATGATTAGCCCTACGTAACCCGTAGCTGGACCATTTTCACTGAGAGGACGGGAGGTAGCCATTGACAAGGGTGATACCCTAACATACAGCTTTCTATAGAAAGGAGTATGAAGGATTGGATGAAGGAAGTAGGAAAGCAGAGATTTAAAAGGAATAACGCATCTCCATACGCTTATCTGAAATTTCCACCAATAAATTACATAAATATCTCTATCTTTATTTTATGTTTATTTATCTTTTAATTATCAAAAATCTATAACCATTTGAATCCACGTGACTGAGATTTACAAGATGACCATAGCTTGCTTCAAGTCGACAATCTCCGTGGGATCGACCCTTACTCACGTAAGATTTATTACTTGGATGACCCAGTGCACTTGCTGGTTAATTGTGTGAAGTTATGAAAAAGAGTTGAGATTACAATTATGCGTACCAAGTTATTGGAGCCATTGAGATCACAATTTCATGTACCAAGTATCATGCTGAAAATAGATAGAGCTACGTCTATTCATTCTAGAGGAAGGTTTGCCAAAATATGCGTTGAGATTGACCTCACTAAGAAGTTAGTCCCTAGAATTTCTATTCTTGGGAGTACTTTTAATATTGAGTATGAAGCTCTACACCTTATTTGCTTGAAGTGCGGTCTCTATGGTCATCGTTCAGAATAATGTAGTGAACCGTCGGAGGATGTAGAGGAAGGATGCGACGTTTCATGGTCCGGGGGAGACGGGAGCAAATCCAATGAGTAGAGTATTATTGTATTGAATGAGGACTAGAATGGAAATAACATTAAATCCGAAGAACAAAATCAAAGGAGATATGATCAAAACCCCTTAAACTTTAGGCCATGGATGATGGTAAGGAAACAATTTAGAAGGAAACCGGAGAGATATGTGGCTAACCAGATGAGTAATTCTTATGGAAAGGAATCCTTGACTAATACAGAAGGAGAATATAGTGGCGCTATCTAAGGAGAAGAATCAGGGTCTAGATTCAATGTTATAACGGAAGAAGAATTGGATGATATGTAGGGATTGCATGGCAATAACAAATCTAAAGGGAATGACCAACCAAGCATTATGAAGAATCGGGCCCATCGCAAGCAAAACAAAAAGAAAATGGGCCATCCACAAAAGCCCATGACAAGGTCTTAAGATAAGAAGCTGGAAAAAATTCTCAGGTGAGTAAAAAAGGCACCCATATGAAAGATAGGCCCACTAAATTCGAAAAAAGGCCCAATGTTTCATCTAAGAAGACTGAAAAGGATCATGCCACTTCAAAGCCCCAACTGGCAACTTTAAAACTTGGAATTTCCTCTTCCAGGGATCCTAACGTTGCTGCCATGGAACTTGAAATGCTTGAAGACATGAAAAGAATCCAAAAGGAGCAGTGGAAGATCTACGAAGAATCCAAAACACATGAAAAGTTCATGGAATCACATGTTGAGACAAATAATATCATCACCCAAATCCCTGGCTAGATTTCAAAAAAGAGACGTCGATAGCAAGAATCGAAAAAATCTAGAGGGAAAGCCACCTGATCAACTCATGGAGGATGTGGTGGCACACTCATTAAGTGATGGGCACGGGGTCGCCTGCCCAGGTTCAATATTGGGTTAGTTACCCTCTATCTCTCCTAATCTAGTTATCCATGAATCTTATAGCCTGGAATTGTAGAGGTATGAATGGGAAGGCCTTCTCTACCCTCATCAAAGATATCAAAAAAGAGTTTAATGCTAGTTTCTGCATTTTATTAGAAACCCATATTAGTGGGCAATGAGGTGAAGTGGTTTGGAAAAAAGTGGGTTTCGATGGTCATTTTATTGAGAAGAGGTCAATTTAGTGGTATTTGGTGTCTATGGGATAGCAGCATATAGAAAATTGATATTCTTACTCACAATTCTCAGATGGTGCATATGAAAGTCAAGTCGGGGCTTCGCCGTATTGGTTTTTAACAGCGATTTATGGCAGCCTCCAAAGAATTAATTGGAACTACCTATGGGATGATATTAGATCGATATACAATGATATTAACTTACCGTGGTGCCTTATTGGAGATTTTAATGCCCTGCTACATGAACATGAGTGTCACAGTAGGTCAAATAGCAACAATAGAATAGCATGCCCTGATTTTCAAAACTGTGTATCTGATTGTGGCCTCTATGATTTGGGGTACTCGGGATGGCCGTTTACATGGAATCGTGAAAACTTGGTTGATAGACTCGATTGTGGCCTGAGTAACCTTGATTAGCAGATCATCTTGCCTACTGATTACATCAAACACTTGTCTAGCCTTAAATCATACCACTTCCCCTTATGTCTCCACTTAGCAAATGATCGACAAGAGAACCAACAAAGATGCCCTTTCAGGTTTCAAGAATCTTGGCTATCACATTCGAATTTCACCCATATGATTAATAGTAACTGAAAGATACAAGATTCTTGGAATAACGGTCTAAATGCTTTTAGGACAAGCCTAAAAAAATGGAATACTGATGTGTTTAGGAATATTCTTAAAAGAAAGAATAAGATTTTGCGAAGGCTACAAGGAATTTCCAATAAATTACAGGTCAACGATTCCTCCTATCTCCATAAGCTTCAGGCTAACCTTTGGAGAGAATATAAAGAGATTCTGGCCCAAGAAGAAATTTTGTGATTTCAAAAGTCAAGAGTCAAGTGGATTCAGTGTGGGGATCGCAACACAAAATACTTTCATGGATCCACCACAGTAAGGAGAAGGAAGAACAGAATTGAGTCCCTCCAAGATTATGATGGTAACTAGGTATCTGATAAACTTGCTTTAGAACAAATGACAACTGCTTTTTACATTGATTTATTTAATGATAATTGCCCTGATGTTCCATATATTATGAATAACTCTTTTCCTACTCTTAGTCATGATGATATAAATATCATAGGGGCAGGATAACTCATATGGAAATAAAAGAGGCTATTTTTAAAATAAGGTGCTTGAAAGTACCTGGTATTAATGGTATACATGCTATTTTCTACTAGTGTCAATAGGATAAAGTTGGGGTTGATCTGTGTTTTTTAATTGAGAATATCTTTAGCCATCCTGAGAAAGTGTTAGATATTAATGAGACCCTAATTACTCTTATTCCAAAAGTGAAGCCAGTTGTCAATCTGAAACAAATGCGCCCGATAAGTCTTTGCAATTTTCTTATAAGATGGTGACCAAAATCATCTCCATGCAGCTCAGAAAAATTATGGAGAAACTAGTTAGCCCAAACCAATGCAGTTTTGTTCCCAGAAAGTAGAGTTCCGATAATATCATTATTACACAAGAGGTCATACATTCTATGAGCAGCAAGAAAGGCAACAAGGGGTGGATGGCTATCAAGGTTGACCTAGAAAAGGCATACGACAGACTCAAATGGACTTTTATTAAAGAAACTCTTATTGATATTGGCTTTCCCTCTCATCTCATTGAGCTGATATGTTCCTGCATCTTGATAAACCCCAATTTTGTGGTTTATCTTGTGTAGAATTTGAGGGGTTTTGTTAATATTTTTCACACTTATTCATATAAATTGTATGGTTTTGTGTTTCCTTTCTAATTTTGCTTCATGGTTGAAAACATGCTTCTTTGACCTTAAAAATGCTATATTTTAATCCTCTTTTATTACCATTCGATGTCGTGATGTGTTTGTTAAGTGGATTCAGGATCTATAGGGCAAGGATGGCCTAGAAGATGGAAAGGAAGCATGCACAAGTGGAAGGAACATGAAGAATGGAGCTTTGGAGAATTGGTGGCGACGCGCACGCGTGTCCGACACGCATGCGTGGATGCATGCAGCTGGGACTCGCGCACAAAAACTGACGCACTCGTGTGGCTTGACAAAAATCTCATTGACGTATACGCGTGCCTGACGTGTACGCGTGGCTCGCAAAACTCAGATGACGCGCACGCGTAACCAACGCCACGCGTAACCAACGCGCACGCGTGACGCCTGGCACATGACATCATTAATGAACTCATGGCTGGCAATTTCTGGCAGGCTCCCGGCCTAATTCCAACTTGATTCTGCATGGAAAAGACCCAGGAACTGATGGAGGAAAGGGGGATCAATCATTCACACTTTACACACAATTTTAACTAGTTTTTGGTCTTTGTGTTCTAGAGGGAGAAACTCTTACTTCTCTCTAGATCTAGTTTGTTTTGATTCTCCTTTGTTGAATTTCTGAATTGGATTTTGTTAATTTTAGTTTCAATTACTTATTTGAGTTCTCTAGTTATAATTTTGTTTAGCTTTTGTGTTGAATTTGAATTCTCTTGTTATTTCCCCTTTTCTTCTCATTTTATGAACAATGTGGATTTTGAATTTCTATTAGTGCATTGATGTTTTCTATGGTTGATAGGTGTTAATTGAGTTGTTTTCCATTGATAATTTTTAGTGGGTACTTGTAATTTCTAATTAATTTTCAATTTGAATATGTCTTTTGTTAATGCATACCATATGTTTGATGAAATGTTTTCTTTGATTATAGAGTAATTTTCTATACTCTTGGCCTAGGCTAAGGAATTAGGTAAACTTGAGTCATTGGGTCTAATTGATTTGGTGATTTGAGAACCCTAGTGGTGAAATTGATACCCATTGACACCAATCTACTACTAAGCCAATTAATAGTTGGATTGGGACTTATGAGTTGAGATTAATCAAGCCATTTAACATACTTCAAGCTTGAAAGTAGACATTATACTTACTTCAAGCATAGAGGTAGACTTAATGAGCTTGGTTCTTCATAATTGTCAAGATATGGTTATTAGACAAGGATGGTGAGCCCAATTCCTATGCCTAGCTAAGATTTCCTTTTATTATTCATATTTGAAACCCAAAAATCTCAATTGCTTGATTCTTGTTATAATTAGTTTAATTGTTTACTTAGTCTTAGAATAGAAGTAGCTTTATACGTTCTCTTGTTATATTGAAATTTCCTATACCTTGCTTTGATTGCTCTGATTTAGTTTTTTGCACTTTAAGATTCCTTGCATGTTAAGTTTAGTAGTTTAAATTCTTGTTTATGACTCCCAACCACGGAATTCTAACCAATATTGATGCACATGTTTGTCCATTTTCTTGAGGACGACCCGAGACTAATACTCTCGATAACTTTATATTGGGGTTGACTCTGTGACAACCATAATTTTAAATTTGATTTGAGGATCTATTGTTGGTTTAGAACTATACTTACAACGCTACTATTTTTGTGAAATTCTTTACCGACATAGAATCCTCCCGACTTTGGAATGGAGAGATGCTGGATGAATTCTGTCCCACCAGAGGTATCTACCAAGGGGACCCAATGTCTCCATATATTTTTGTCTTATGCCTAGAAAGGCTATCTCACCTTATCCAAGTGGCAGTTAACAACAATTTCTGGAAACCTATCAGCCTCAACAAGGAGGGCTCTGTGCTTTTCCACCTTTGCTTTGCAGACGATCTTATTTTGTTCGTTGAAGCGGATATGGAGCAGGCTGATGTCATCCATAGAGTCCTGGAAGCATTTTGTGCTAGTTCAGGACAGCGTGTTAGCAAGGATAAAACGAGGACCTTATTCTCCAAAAATGTCGTCCACAACATTAAAACAGAGATTAGTGATAAGCTACAATTCGCAAGAATCGAAGATCTTGGAAAGTATTTAGGTGTTCCAATCATACATTCTAGTGTCACCAAAAATACCTACAAAGAGATTGAAAGCAAGCTAAATGTAAGGCTCAGTAGTTGCAAAGCATATTCCCTTTCCCGTGCAGGGAGAACTACTCTAGTGAAATCAACTCTATCTTCTATTCCTATATGTACAATGAAATATGCTATTTTATTTATATCTACTTGTAATGCTATTGACCGTTGATGAGCGGATAATTTATACGCTTTTTGGCATTGTTTTTAGTATGTTTTTTGTATGTTTTAGTTAGTTTTTAGTATATTTTTATTAGTTTTTAGTTAAAATTCACTTTTCTAGACTTTACTATGAGTTTGTGTGTTTTTCTGTGATTTCAGGTATTTTCTGGCTGAAATTGAGGGACCTGAGCAAAAATCTGATTCAGAGGCTGAAAAGGACTGCAGATGCTGTTGGATTCTGACCTCCCTGCACTCGAAGACGCTTTTCTGGAGATACAGAAGCCCAATTGGCGCGCTCTCAACGGCGTTGGAAAGTAGACATCCTGGGCTTTCCAGCAATATATAATAGTCCATACTTTGCCCAAGATTTGATCGCCCAAACCGGCGTTCCAAATCAGCTCAGAACTGCCCGGCGTTAAACGCCGGAACTGGCACAAGAATGGGAGTTAAACGCCCAAACTGGCACAAAAGCTGGCGTTTAACTCCAAGAGAAGTCTCTACACGAAAATGCTTCAATGCTCAGCCCAATCACACACCAAGTGGGCCCGGAAGTGGATTTTTATGTCATTTACTCATCTCTGTAAACCCTAGGCTACTAGTTCTATATAAGTAGGACCTTTTACTATTGTATTTTGACATCTTTGGATCATTTTAGATCTTTTGATCACTTTAGATCTTAGATCAGATCTTGGTTCTTCTGGTTCCCTCTCTGGGGCCGAAGCCAATGATCACTATTATCATTTATGTATTTTCAACGGTGGAGTTTCTACACACCATAGATTAAGGTGTGGAGCTCTGCTGTACCTCGAGTATTAATGCAATTACTATTGTTCTTCTATTCAATTCAGCCTATTCTTGTTCTAAGATATTCATTTGCACCCAAGAACATGATGAATGTGATGATTATGTGACGCTCATCATTGTTCTCACTTATGAACGCGTGCCTGACAACCACTCCCGTTCTACAAGCAAACAAGGCTTGAATGTTTATCTCTTGGATCCCTTAATCGGAATCTTCGTGGTATAAGCTAGAATTGATGGCGGCATTCAAGAGAATCCGGAAGGTCTAAACCTTGTCTGTGGTATTCTGAGTAGGATTCAATGATTGAATGACTGTGACGAGCTTCAAACTCGCGATTGTGGGGCGTTAGTGACAGACGCAAAAGAATCACTGGATTCTATTCCGACATGATCGAGAACCGACAGCTGAATAGTCGTGCCGTGACAGGGTGCGTTGAACATTTTCACTGAGAGGATGGGAGGTAGCCACTAACAACGGTGAAACCCTACATACAGCTTGCCATGGAAAGGAGTAAGAAGGATTGGATGAAGACAGTAGGAAAGCAGAGAGACGGAAGGGACAAAGCATCTCCATATGCTTGTCTGAAGTTCTTACCAATGAAATGCATAAGTATCTCTATCTTTATCTTTATGTTTTATTCATACATCATCCATAACCATTTGAGTTTGCCTAACTAAGATTTACAGGATGACCATAGCTTGTTTCATACCAACAATCTCCGTGGCATCGACCCTTACTCGTGTAATGTTTATTACTTGGACGACCCAGTGCACTTGCTGGTTAGTTGTGAGAAGTTGTGATAAAGAGTTGAGATTACAATTTTGCGTACCATGTTGATGGCGCCATTGATGATCACAATTTCGTGCACCAAGTTTTTGGCGCCGTTGCCGGGGATTGTTCGAGTTTTCGGCAAGCTTTTGGTCCGGTAACATCAGTGCCAAATTTCTGATCCGGCAACAGCACCAAGTTTTTGGCGCCGTTGCCGGGGATTGTTCGAGTTTGGACAACTGACGGTTCATCTTGTTGCTTAGATTAGGTATTTTTCTTCAGAGTTCTTAAGAATGAATTCTAGTGTTTCAAGGTGATGTTGTTATCATCACCAAAGCTGATTGATTTTCATCAATTTAGCTCTTGAATGCAATGTCCTGCTGAAGTTTTGCTAGCCATGTCTAATTCCTTTAGACTGAAGCTTTAGACTAACATTGCATGATTCCTGGAATTCTCATTAAGAATTTTGATATCTTCATTTTCTTTTTCCACTCAATTTTCGAAAAAAAAATCCAAAAAAAATTACAAAATCATAAAATCCAAAAATATTTCTTGTTTGAGTCTAGAGTCTCATGTTAAGTTTGGTGTCAATTGCATGTTTCTGTTCTTTTTGCATTCATGCATGTGTCTTCATTAATCTTCAAGTTGTTCTTGATGATTTCATTGCTCTGATTTTTAAATTCTCTTGACTTGAGTGCTTTGTGTTTCTCATATGCATCCTCATTTTGTTAGTATCAGTAGTATACAAACTGCTAAGTTTGGTGTCTTGCATGCATTGTTATTTGATTTTAGTTGCATTTTGACTATTTCTCATTATTGAAAATCCAAAAATATTTTTAATTTGTGTCTTTTCAAGTCAATAATATAGAGAATTGAAGATTCAGAACATACAGCAGAGGAATTACACAGAAAAAGCTGGGTGTTCAAAACGCCCAGTAAAGAAGGGCAAACTGGCGTTTAAACGCCAGCCAGGGTGCCTGGCTGGGCGTTTAACGCCCAAAAGGGTAGTAGTTTGGGCGTTAAACGCCAGAATGTGCACCATTCTGGGCGTTTAACGCCAGGATGGCACAAGAGGAAAGATTTTGTTTTTAATTCAAAAAATTTTTTCAGGTTTTCAAAATTTTTCAAAATCAAATCTTTTTCTAATCATATCTTTTCAATCAAATCTTTTTCAAAATCAATTTCTTTCCATTTTCAAAAATACTTGCTATCAATTAATGATTTGATTCAACAATTCAAGTATGTTGCCTTTTGTGTTGAGAAAGGTTTAATGTTTGAATCATATCTTTTCTTGTTAGCCAAGTCATTAATTTTCAAAATCAAATCTTTTTTTTAAATTGTTTTCAAATCATATTTTCTCAATCACATCTTTTTAAAACCAATCATATCTTCTTAACCATATCTTTTTCAAAATAGTTTTCAATCAAATCTTTTTAATTTCTAATTTCAAAATCTTTTTCAAAAGTCACTTGATTTCTTTTCCACTCTTAGTTTTCGAAAATCAATTAGTATTTTTCAAAATGTTTTTAAAATCTTTTACTTAATTTTCGAAAATTACTTCCCCTCTTCTCACATCCTTCTATTTATGGACTAACACTATTCCTCAATGAACAATTCGAACTCCATCTCTCTTGATAATTTCGAATTCTTCTACTTCTGCCTTCTATTTTTCTTTTCCTCTGACACCTCAAGGAATCTCTATATTGTGACATAGAGGATTTCATATTTTCTTGTTCTCTTCTCTTTCATATGAGCAGAAGCAAAGACAAAAGCATTCTTGTTGAGGCTGACCCTGAACCTGAAAGGACCTTGAAGCGAAAACTAAGAGAAGCTAAGGCACAACTCTCTGTAGAGGACCTAACAGAAATCTTCAAAGAAGAAGAACCCATGGCAGCCGAAAACAACAACAATGCCAACAATGCAAGGAAGGTGCTGGGTGACTTTACTGCACCTACTCCCGACTTCTATGGGAGAAGCATCTCTATCCCTGCCATTGGGGCAAACAACTTTGAGCTTAAGCCTCAATTAGTTTCTCTGATGCAACAGAATTTCAAGTTCCATGGACTTCCATTGGAAGATCCTCATCAGTTTTTAGCTGAGTTCTTGCAAATCTGTGACACTGTCAAGACCAATGGGGTTGACCCTGAGGTCTACAGACTTATGATATTCCCTTTTGTTGTAAGAGACAGAGCTAGAATATGGTTGGACTCACAACCTAAAGAAAGCCTGAACTCTTGGGAAAAGCTAGTCAATGCCTTCTTGGCAAAATTCTTTCCACCTCAAAAATTGAGTAAGCTTAGAGTGGAAGTCCAAACCTTCAGACAGAAGGAAGGAGAATCCCTCTATGAAGCTTGGGAAAGATACAAACAATTCATCAGAAAGTGTCCTTCTGACATGCTTTCTGAATGGAGCATCATAGGTATTTTCTATGATGGTCTGTCTGAATTGTCCAATATGTCATTGGATAGCTCTGCTGGAGGATCTCTTCATATGAAGAAGACGCCTGCAGAAGCTCAAGAGCTCATTGAAATGGTTGCAAATAACCAATTCATGGACACTTCTGAAAAGAATCCTATGAACAATGGGACAAATCAGAAGAAAGGAGTTCTTGAGATTGATACTCTGAATGCCATACTGACTCAGAACAAAATATTGACTCAGCAAGTCAATTTGATTTCTCAAAGTCTGTCTGGAATGCAAAATGCACCAGGCAGTACTAAGGACGCTTCATCTGAAGAAGAAGCTTATGATCCTGAGAACCCTTCAATGGAAGAGGTGAATTACATGGGAGAACCTTATGGAAACACCTATAATCCTTCATGGAGAAATCATCCAAATCTTTCATGGAAAGATCAACAGAGACCTCAACAAGGTTTCAACAATAATAATGGTGGAAGAAACAGGTTTAGCAATGGCAAGCCTTTTCCATCATCTTCTCAGCAACAGATAGAGAATTCTAAGCAGAACCACTCTAACTTAGCAACCATGGTCTCTGATCTAATCAAAACCACTCAAAGTTTCATGACTGAAACAAGGTCCTCCATTAGAAATTTGGAGGCATAAGTGGGTCAGCTGAGCAAGAAAATTACGGAACTCCCTCCTAGTGTTCTTCCAAGCAATATAGAAGAAAATCCAAAAGGAGAGTGCAAGGCCATCAACATGGCCGAATTTGGAGAGGAGGGAGAGGCAGTGAACGCCACTGAGGAAGGCCTCAATGGACGTCCACTGGCCTCCAATAAGTTCCCTAATAAGGAACCATGGGAATCTGAGGCTCACACTGAGACCATAGAGATCCCATTGGATTTACTTCTGCCATTCATGAGCTCTGATGAGTATTCTTCCTCTGAAGAGGATGAGTATGTCACTGAAGAGCAAGTTGCTAAATACCTTGGAGCAATCATGAAGCTAAATGACAAGTTATTTGGTAATGAGACTTGGGAGAATGAACCCCTTTTGCTCACCAAAGAACTGGATGACTTGTCTAGGCAGAAATTACCTCAAAAGAGGCAAGATCCTGGGAAGTTTTCAATACCTTGTACCATAGGCACCATGACCTTTAAGAAGGCTCTATGTGACTTAAGGTCAAGTGTAAACCTCATGCCTCTCTCTGTAATGGAGAAGCTAGGGATCTTTGAGGTACAAGCTATAAGAATCTCACTAGAGATGGCAGATAACTCAAGAAAACAAGCTTATGGACTTGTAGAGGATGTTCTGGTGAAAGTTGAAGACCATTACATCCCTGCTGATTTCATAGTCTTAGAGATTGGGAAGTGCATGGATGAATCCATCATCCTTGGCAGACCCTTCCTAGCCACAGCAAAGGTTGTGATTGATGTTGATAGAGGAGAATTGATCATTCAAGTGAATGAAGAATCTTTTGTGTTTAAGGCTCAAGGATATCCCTCTGTCACCATGGAGAGGAAGCATGAAGAGCTTCTCTCAAAACAGAGTCAAACAGAGCCCCCACAGTCAAACTCTAAGTTTGGTGTTGGGAGGCTACAACCAAATTCTAAGTTTGGTGTTGAACCCCCACATTCAAACTCTAAGTTTGGTGTTGGGAGGTTCCAACATTGCTCTGAGCATCTGTGAGGCTCCATGGGAGCCCACTGTCAAGCTACTGACATTAAAGAAGCGCTTGTTGGGAGGCAACCCAATCTTATTATATTTTTTATTTTCCTTTGTTATTCTATGTTTTCTGTAGGTTGATGATCATGAGAAGTCACAAAATCAATTGAAAAAGCAAAAACAGAATGAAAAACAGAAAGAAAAATAGCACACCCTGGAGGAAGATCTTGCTGGCGTTTAAACGCCAGTAAGGGTAGCAATTGGGCGTTTAACGCCCAGTCTGGCACCATTCTGGGCGTTTAACGCCAGAAAGGGGCACCAGACTGGCGTTAAACGCCAGAAAGGGGCACCAGACTGGCGTTAAACGCCAGAAAGGGGCATCAGCCCGGCGTTTAACGCCAGAATTGGAACAAAGGGCATTTTTGCTCGCCACTTGGTGCAGGGATGAATTTTCCTTGACACCTCAGGATCTGTGGACCCCACAGGATCCCCACCTACCCCACCACTCTCTCTCTTCTTCTTCACCCATTCACCAATCACCTCAACACCTCTTCCCCAAAAACCCTTCACCTATCAAATCCCATCTTTCTCTTCACCACTCACATCCATCCTTCATAAAACCCCACCTACCTCACCATTCAAATTCAAACCACTTTCCCACCCAAACCCACCCTCCCATAGCCGAACCCTACCCCTTTCTTCACCCCTATATAAACCCATCTTCACTCATTCATTTTCACACACCCTAAACACTACTTCTCCCCCTTTGGCCGAACCACAAAGCCATTTCTATCTCCTCTATTTCTTCTTCTACTCTCTTCTTTCTTCTTTTGCTTAAGGACGAGCAAACCTTTTAAGTTTGGTGTGGTAAAAGCATTGCTTTTTGTTTTTCCATAACTATTTATGGCATCCAAGGCCGGAGAAACCTCTAGAAAGAGAAAAGGAAAGGAAAAAGCTTCCACCTCTGAGTCATGGGAGATGGAGAGATTCATCTCAAGGGTGCATCAAGACCACTTCTATGAAGTTGTGGCCAAGAAGAAGGTGATCCCCGAAGTCCCTTTCAAACTCAAAAAGGGTCAACTTTGATCAAAGGTTGGACCAAGTCCTCATGGATACCTCTAAGAAGAAGATGGAGCAAATCAACACCTCCCTAGGAGAATTGAGTTCCAGCATGGGACAACTAAGGGTGAAGCACCAAGAACATTCTATTCATCTCCATGAAATTAGAGAAGATCAAAGAATCATGAGAGAGGAGCAACAAAGGTAAGGAAGAGACATTGAGGAGCTCAAGCACTCCATAAGATCTTCAAGAGGAAGAACAAGTCGCCATCACTAAGGTGGACCCGTTCTTTAATTTCCTTGTTCTTTATTTTCCTGTTTTTCGAAAAATCATGCTTATGTTTATCTATGTTTGTGTCTTTTGATCATTAGTGTCTTAGTGTCTATGCCTTAAAGATATGAATGTCCTATGAATCCATCACCTTTCTTAAATGAAAAATGTTCTTAATTGAAAAAGAGAAGAATTGCATGAATTTTAAATTTTATAACAGATTAATTATTTTGATGTGGTGGCAATACTTTTGTTTTCTGAATGTATGCTTAAACAGTGCATATGTCTTTTGAATTTGTTGTTCATGAATGTTGGCTCTTGAAAGAATGATGAAAAAGGAGACATGTTACTGAGGATCTAAAAAATCATAAAAATTATTCTTGAAGCAAGAAAAAAAAAATAGTGAATACAAAAAAAAAACAAAAAAAAGAGGGAAAAAAAGAAAAAGAAAAAGAAAGAAATAAAGTTGTGATCCAAGGCAAAAAGAGTGTGCTTAAGAACCCTGGACACCTCTAATTGGGGACTCTAGCAAAGCTGAGTCACAATCTGAAAAGGTTCACCCAATTATGTGTCTGTGGCATGTATGTATCCGGTGGTAATACTGGAAGACAGAGTGCTTTAGGCCACGGCCAAGACTCATAAAGTAGCTGTGTTCAAGAATCATCACACTTAACTAGGAGAATCAATAACACTATCTGGATTTTGAGTTCCTAAAGAAGCCAATCATTCTGAATTTCAAAGGATAGAGTGAGATGCCAAAACTGTTCAGAGGCAAAAAGCTAAAAGCCCCGCTCATCTAATTAATACTGATCTTCATAGATATTTTTGGAATTCATTGTATATTCTCTTCTTCTTATCGTATTTGATTTTTAGTTGCTTGGGGACAAGCAACAATTTAAGTTTGGTGTTGTGATGAGCGGATAATTTATACGCTTTTTGGCATTGTTTTTAGTATGTTTTTAGTATGTTTTAGTTAGTTTTTAGTATATTTTTATTAGTTTTTAGTTAAAATTCACTTTTCTGGACTTTACTATGAGTTTGTGTGTTTTTCTGTGATTTCAGGTATTTTCTGGCTGAAATTGAGGGACCTGAGCAAAAATCTGATTCAGAGGCTGAAAAAGACTGCAGATGCTGTTGGATTCTGACCTCCCTACACTCGAAGTGGATTTTCTGGAGCTACAGAAGTCCAATTGGTGCGCTCTTAACGGCGTTGGAAAGTAGACATCCTGGGCTTTCCAGAAATATATAATAGTCCATACTTTGCCCAAGATTTGATGGCCCAAACCGGCGTTCCAAATCAGCTCAGAACTGCCCGGCGTTAAACGCCGGAACTGGCACAAGAATGGGAGTTAAACGCCCAAACTGGCACAAAAGCTGGCGTTTAACTCCAAGAGAAGTCTCTACACGAAAATGCTTCAATGCTCAGCCCAAGCACACACCAAGTGGGCCCGGAAGCGGATTTTTATGTCATTTACTCATCTCTGTAAACCCTAGGCTACTAGTTCTCTATAAGTAGGACCTTTTACTATTGTATTTTGACATCTTTGGATCATTTTAAATCTTTTGATCACTTTAGATCTTAGATCAGATCTTGGTTCTTCTGGTTCCCTCTCTGGGGCCGAAGCCAATGATCACTATTATCATTTATGTATTTTCAACGGTGGAGTTTCTACACACCATAGATTAAGGTGTGGAGCTCTGCTGTACCTCGAGTATTAATGCAATTACTATTGTTCTTCTATTCAATTCAGTCTATTCTTGTTCTAAGATATTCATTTGCACCCAAGAACATGATGAATGTGATGATTATGTGACGCTCATCATCATTCTCACTTATGAACGCGTGCCTGACAACCACTCCCGTTCTACAAGCAAACAAGGCTTGAATGTTTATCTCTTGGATCCCTTAATCGGAGTCTTCGTGGTATAAGCTAGAATTGATGACGGCCTTCAAGAGAATCCGGAAGGTCTAAACCTTGTCTGTGGTATTCTGAGTAGGATTCAATGATTGAATGACTGTGACGAGCTTCAAACTCGCGATTGTGGGGCGTTAGTGACAGACGCAAAAGAATCACTGGATTCTATTCCGACAT
The DNA here is from genome assembly GCF_003086295.3 of Arachis hypogaea. NCBI lineage: Eukaryota > Viridiplantae > Streptophyta > Magnoliopsida > Fabales > Fabaceae > Arachis > Arachis hypogaea. The sequence goes on from NC_092038.1 coordinate 118,540,172, forward strand.
GATCGAGAACCGACAGCTGAATAGCCGTGCCGTGACAGGGTGCGTTGAACATTTTCACTGAGAGGATGGAAGGTAGCCACTGACAACGGTGAAACCCTACATACAGCTTGCCATGGAAAGGAGTAAGAATGATTGGATGAAGACAGTAGGAAAGCAGAGAGACGGAAGGGACAAAGCATCTCCATACGCTTGTCTGAAGTTCTTACCAATGAAATGCATAAGTATCTCTATCTTTATCTTTATGTTTTATTCATACATCATCCATAACCATTTGAGTTTGCCTAACTAAGATTTACAGGATGACCAAGCTTGCTTCATACCAACAATCTCCGTGGGATCGACCCTTATTCGCGTAAGGTTTATTACTTGGACAACCCAGTGCACTTGCTGGTTAGTTGTGCAAAGTTGTGATAAAGAGTTGAGATTACAATTGTGCGTACCATGTTGATGGCGCTATTGATGATCACAATTTCGTGCACCAACCGTAAATTCAGGAACTTCATTTGGGGTGAGACAGACCACTCAAAAAAAGTGCATTTGCTGAATTGGAACACCATAACTAAAGCGAAACATTCGAGAGGTCTAGGACTACGACATGCAAAGGACCTAAACCACGCTTATATGATGAAAGCTAGTTGGGGACTTATTAAAAGCAAAAATTCCTTATGGGCAAGAGTTCTTAGAGTAAAATACAAATGTGGTAATGACATTATTCCACAAGTTGAGAAAAGATGCAGTGACTCAAACCTTTAGAAGGGGATTTGCTCAGCTTGGGAAGATGTGGAAAAGAATATTGTGTGGAGAATTGGTGATAACTCTCAAATTAAGTTCTAGACACATAACTGGATCACAAATATCGGAAGATTGAGCCAACAAACATCATAGATAATTAGTGAAGTCAATTTAAATATACCTCTAATGGATGTCTTCTCGATTTTAGGTGGCTGGGACGTTACAAGATTAAAGGAGTGGTTGTCAGATGATGTAATTAGCAAGATAATGAGCCTTGTTCCACCATCCCCCTGGAGAAAGGCAGATTTTGTGGCCTAAGCTTCAGATAGATCATTCAGCTTATAAACAGCCTACAACGCCATTTAAAATTACCAGGTGTCACATGATCGAGTGTTCAAGCTAGCATGGAGTTGGATGGGACCCTGAAGAACTGAAGATTGATGGTTTAGAAGTTATAGTAAAATCTCGTTGTAAGTATAGTTACTAAACCAAGCAATCAACCTTTCTTACAAATGTTTTGGTTGTCACAAGTAACAAACCCCTAAATAAATTGATAACCGAAGTATTTAAACCTCGGGTTGTCTTCTCAAGGAATTACAGGGAGGTATGACTTATTATTGGCTATGAAAAAGGTAAAATTTTGGGGGTTTTGAGAATGAGGAACAAGTATGATAAATGATAAGCGAAATAAATAAATAACTATAAAATAAACTCTTGGCAGGATATGAAAATTCAGAAGTCCTATCCTAGTTACTCCTATAAGAATGGAAGTTAATCCCACTTAGTTAACCTTTGCGTAAGCAAGGAAAAGTTCAGTAAACCAATTGGTTAGAATTCCCAAGTCCTAGCCAACTCCTAAGGAAAGACTAGAGTTAGTGGAATTCAAATTAATTAGCCGACATAACAATCAATCATGAATAGTTGATAACTAAAGAGCTTCCAGTTAATCAATTAAAGCCAAGAATATAAAAAGTAAATGAAAATCATAGATCTGAAAATACCTCAATTGTATTTAAATATAAATTTAAATCTAACATGGAAAGGTTTATGAATCAAATGGGCAACATAAATGATAAACAGATAAAAGTATTAGAGTATCCAAAGTAGAAGAGAAACATAAATTAAAGAACATTGAACCTGTGATGAAAAAGTAATATTCCTAATTCCTAAAAATCCTAATCCTAAATTCCTAAGAGAGAGGAGAGAACCTCTCTCTCTAAAAACTACATATTAAACTATGAAAGGTGAATTATGAAAAGCATCTTGAGTCTCTGCATGTTCCCTGACTTTAATCTGTGTTTCTGGGCCGAAAACTGGGTTGAAATGTAGCCCAGAATCTCTGACAGCGACTTTTGTAATTCTACAGATCGCGCACGTCACGCGTCCGCGTCGTCCACGCGTTCGCGTCACTTAGCATTTCTCGTACCACGCGTGCTCGTCGTCCATGCTTTCGCGTCGTTCGTGCAACTTCCAATCCGCGCGGTCGTGTCAGGCACGCGAACGCGTCACTCTGATTTCTTCCATTTCGCGTGGTCGCGTAAGCCATGCGACCGCGTGACCTTTCGCTGGTCATCTCCTCAATTCTTTGTATTCCTTCCATCTTTGCACACTTCCTCTTCATTCTCTAAGCCATTCCTGCCCTATGAAGCCTGAAACACTTAACACACAGATCAAAGCATCGAATGGTAATAAGAGAGGATTAAGATTAGCTAAATTAAGACCAAAGAAGCATGTTTTCAATCATAGAACTAAACTAGGAAGGAATTGTAAAATCATGCGAATCCTATGAATAAGTGGGTAAAAAGCTTGATAAAATCACTCAATTGAATACAATATAAACCATGAAATAGTGGTTTATCAACCTCTCCACACTTAAACATTAGCATGTCCTTATGCTAAACTCAAGGAGACCAAATAAATGAGTAGGGAAAGGCAAGACTCATGCAATGCAACCTATGAATGTGAATGCAACTACATGCTAAAATGATTCTACCTACTTGGTGAAAAAGTAAATAAATCCTTCAAGAATAAATATGAACTGGATTTCACTAATTCAAATCACAAAATACATTATAAGTAACTTGCAAGAAGAAGATAGCTCATGAAAGCAGGGAACATAGAATTAAGCACTGAACCCTCACTCGTAGTGTATATCACTCTAATCTCTCAGGTGTATAGAGTCAATTCTCTCAATTCTTTACTAATCTTGCTTTCTATAGCTTTCTCTTCATCTAACAATCAACAAAAATTTAATGCACCAATACACAAATCAAGAGGTCTTTTAAGGGTTGTAATGGGGTTAGGGTCAAGGTAGGATTGTATTTGGCCAAGTGGACTAAAATTTGAATCCTTAATTAACATAAACTTTCCACCTAACTTAAGACAATCCATTTAATTAAAATACAAAATCTAACTTCCCATTAACTGTATTTTCTACATATTCATGCATCCTAAATTTGAGTACAGTACATATGCATTGATACCAAAACTTACTTTGGGGCATTTTGTCCCCTTTTATTATTTGCTCTTTTCTTTTTCTCTTTTTTTTTTCAATGCATATGATTAAAGTATTGAATGCAATAGTATGTGCTCAACTATTATTTTGCACATTTTTTACTAAAATATACAACACCCAATTATTCAAACCAAATATTTTCAAACCCAACTTCCCCACACTTAAATCATGAGCACTTTTTACTAGTCTAAGCTAACCAAGGATTCAAATTAAGGACATTATTGTTTTCTGCTTAGAGTTAGTAATGAGCTAAAGTAAAGAACAAGGGGTAAAATAGGCTTAACATAGGTTTGCAAAGGATAATAAAAGGTAAGGCCATATGGGTATGTAAGCTCAGTGAAACAAGGCCTCAATCATATAAGTGCATGCATACATCAAATGATGGAAATATAGAATTAAGCAAGACAAAGATCACAATTTTAGAGAGAAAAACACACATAAAAAATAAAATATTGGTTGATAGAATGCAACCAATCAAACAGGCTCAAAATCTCACTGGTTTTGTGTGTTTGAGCTCTAAACTATGTTCCAAAACAATATTTCTTCATACAAGTTTTTCAAAAAGTTTTTAATTTAAATTAGTGAAATACTATAAAAAGTTTTCTTGAAAAAGAAAATATTACTTCAACCAAGTGGTAAAATATGCACAAAATTAAACTATAATGCAACAATGAAAAACAAAAATTGGTGTTAAGAAGGGACTAACTGACCCGTGGAGATCGGTATCGACCTCCCCACACTTAAAGATTACACCGTCTTCGGTGCATGCTGAGATGTACATGTGGGCGGGTGTTGTGGTTCCTTAGCCGATGCTCGTTGTAGAGTCTTTCTCTTTACTCTTCCCGGTGGCCAGCCTGAAAAATGGAGAAGAGAAAGGGACATGAAGTCAAAGGGATAGAGCAAAGAGGAGGACGGTACGAGTGATAATCATGCCAAGTAAGGAAAATAGTGAATGAAAGACATGGTCGCGATTCCATGTGATCAGTTCATCAATGGAAATATAGCAAGGCATGGGGAGTATTGGATGCAAGATGTTTATTAACATGCCAGCAAGGGCATGAGTAGCATAGATCAAAAGGGAATTTGTGAAAAGCAAGCATTGAATAGTAGAATAGAATAATGTAGAAAAGTGCATGATGCCATACGGGCTTTTTCACAAACATAAAGCATGCATATTAAATAAGGTATGAAAAGTATTAAATTGAACATGCCAGCACCCTTTAAAAAAATGATATATAATTGTCAAATAATTTCTTAACAATCCACAAGTAAAATAATGACCCAAATAAACTTTCAACACCAATTAAAAGAAAAAAGAAAGAAAAAGAAAAGAAGGAAGAAAGAAATAAGAAGGGAAAGAAAAGATTAGATTTGGGGAAGAAAAGATGAGATACCTTGGCTGATCTGGATAAGTTGTGCGGCGCAGGCAACGCGAACGCGTGAGGGACGCGTTCACGCGGTTGGCGCTATTGTCAAGTGACATGTCCGCGTGGGGCACGCGGTCGCGTGAGTGAATTCATGCTACTAGCGCGAGGGCAGCTGCGCACTCGCGCAACTTTCTGTTTGAAATTCATTTTGCCAAGATTTTGGGTGACGCGACCGCGTGGGTGACGCGATCGCGTAATAGGCCATATTATGGGGATTGACGCGGACGCGTGGGGCACGCGTTCGCGTGGCAGGGCTTGTGCTACTAGCATGAGTCCAGCCCAATTCTAGCGCAAGTTTCGGCCATAGACCCTTTTTACGTCGTTTACCAGGTCACGCGAACGCGTGGGAGGCATGTTTCGCATGTGACGCGGACGCGTTAGCGACGCGTTCACGTGGGGCAATTTGTGCCACGGGCATGCCTCCAGCCACACTCTTGCGTGACTCTTTGTTCGATTTATCATTCTCTCTGAGCCACCTGCGACGCGGTCGCGTCGCGGCTTCCCCTTTTTTTTTATGCAGAATGCAATGCTAATATGAATGTTATGCAAAACTCTAGGTTCAATATAATAAAATAAAATAAAAATAAAAAACAAATAAAACTAAATAAAAATGAAAAAGGAACGATCATACCATGGTGGGTTGTCTCCCACCTAGCACTTTTAGTTAAAGTCCTTAAGTTGGACATTTGGTGAGCTCCCAGTTATGGTGGCTTGTGCTTGAACTCATCCAGGAATCTTCACCAATGTTTGTATCTCCAGTAACCTCCGGCGTCCCAATGGGAGAGGATTCAAATGTAGATAAGAATTCATTAATGATTGAATCCATCTCTTGATCATCGCCTTCAAAGTCTTCAACTATGATATGCTTTGGAGGTTGTACACCCTCCACAACATCAGCTTCAAACATCTTTAAAGGATGCTCTATAACTTGACTTTCCCATGGAGGTTCAGCATCTCCTAAGTCTTCAACCACTGCCTCCTCTTCTTTTCCAATAATTCTAGCTTCCTCCACTTGTTCCAATATCAAATCGTGTTGCTCACTATCCACCGGAGCCCAATTTCTCCTTCCTGCTACGTTCTTCAGTAGATTTCCCACATGAAACCATGGGAGTTCTTTGAATGTCCAAACGTCGGGAAGATAATCGATTTCTTGCTTGATCCAGGTATTTAAGTATGAAATCGTATTCATCCTCGATGATTTTCTTTTCAACTATTTCTTCACCTTCAAGCACAAAATCCTCCTTGATGGCTTCTTTTCTATGATAACTCCCTTCAACTACTCCTTCATCTGCAAAGGTCTCTACTACCTTTGCCTTTAGTGCCTCCTCTAGCTCCTTATGAAGTATGGATTCGCGAAGATGATCCCTTCTCTCTTGTTCCATGTCAATAGTATCATTGGGATTATGTTGCTCTTGGGTTGATGGATGTGGGTGCCCTTCCATGGATGGTGGTGATGGGATGGGTGGATCATTATGTGGTTGAGATGGAAGGGCAGTGGAGCTTGAGGGTTAAATATCGGGTGTAGAGGGTTGGCCCAAGCGGGATATAAGTGCTTGAAGAGTAGAGGCGAGACTAGTGATAGAGGCAAGTTTGCTTTCCATGGAGGTTTGGGGGGGATAGAAGGGTTCATTTGTTGGGAGAAAAGGTTCATAACACGGAAGTGGTTCCTCTTGATAAGGATATGGAGATGGTGTATATTGAGGTGGTGGTTCTGGGAATGGTTCATATGGTGGTTGGTGTGGTGAATAAGGATTGGGGTCATATGGAGGTGAATGGTGGAAAGGGGCTTGTGAGTGTGGTGGTTCAAAGTTATGTTGTGAGGATGGTCTTTGAGCATACGGTGGGGCTCGTTGGTAGCTACTAGGTGGTCCACCATATCTATCAGCTTGGTATGCATTGTAGGATGGTCTTTGTCTGTGATATCTTGGAAGGTGTTGTTGCCTAAAGGGTTGATCAGATCCTCTTGGCTCCATCCATCTTTGATTGCTTTGACCTTGATGCATATTCCTGTTATAGCTTTCATTCCTTGCAACAAAATTAGAACCAAACTCAAAGCGAGAGGGGTGAGAATTCATAGTAGTTGTCAGAAATAAGGGGAAAAAGAAGAAACAAATAAACAAGTAAAAGAAAAATATTTTGTTTTTTTTTTTGAAAAATATTTACAATAACCAATAATAAGGTACACGTTTGCAATTCCCCGGCAACGGCGCCATTTTGAAGAACTGAAGATTGATGGTTTTGAAGTTATAGTAAACTCTCGTTGTAAGTATAGTTACTAAACCAAGCAATCAACCTTTCTTATAAACGTTTTGGTTGTCACAAGTAACAAACCCCAAAATAAATTGATAACTGAAGTATTTAAACCTCGGGTCGTCTTCTCAAGGAATTGCAGGGAGGTATGACTTATTATTGGCTACGAAAAAGGTAAAATTTTGGGGGTTTTGAGAATGAGGAACAAGTATGATAAATGATAAGCGAAATAAATAAATAACTATAAAATAAACTCTTGGCAGGATATGAAAATTCGAAAGTCCTATCCTAGTTACTCCTATAAGAATGGAAGTTAATCCCACTTAGTTAACCTTTGCGTAAGCAAGGGAAAGTCCAGTAAACCAATTGGTTAGAATTCCCAAGTCCTAGCCAACTCCTAAGGAAAGACTAGAGTTAGTGGAATTCAAATTAATTAGCCGACATAACAATCAATCATGAATAGTTGATAACTCAACAGCTTCCAGTTAATCAATTAAAGCCAAGAATATAAAAAGCTAAATGAAAATTATAGATCTGAAAATACCTCAATTGTATTTAAATATAAATTTAAATCTAACATGGAAAGGTTTATGAATCAAATGGGAAACATAAATGATAAATAGATAAAACTATTAGAGTATCCAAAGTAGAAGAGAAACATAAATTAAAGAACATTGAACCTGTGATGAAAAAGTAATACTCCTAATTTCTAAAAATCCTAATCCTAAATTCCTAAGAGAGATGAGAGAACCTCTCTCTCTAAAAACTACATCTAAAACTATGAAAGGTGAATTATGAAAAGCATCTTGAGTCTTTGCATGTTCCCTGACTTTAATCTGTGTTTTTGGGCCGAAAACTGGGTTGAAATGCAGACCAGAATCTCTGACAGCGACTTTTGTAATTCTGCAGATCGCGCACGTCACGCGTCCACGTCGTCCACGCATTCGCGTCACTTAGCATTTCTCGTACCACGCGTGCGCGTCGTCTATGCTTTCGCATCGTTCGTGCAGCTTCCAATCCGCGCGGTCGCGTCAGGAACGCGAACGCGTCACTCTGATTTCTTCCATTTCGCGCGGTCGTGTGAGCCATGTGACCACGTGACCTTTCGCTGGTCATCTTCTTAATTCCTTGTATTCCTTCCATCTTTGCACACTTCCTCTTCATTCTCTAAGCCATTTCTTCCCTATGAAGCCTGAAACACTCAACACATAGATCAAGGCATCGAATGGTAATAAGAGAGGATTAAGATTAGCTAAATTAAGACCAAAGAAGCATGTTTTCAGTCATAGAACTAAACTAGGAAGGAATTGTAAAATCATGCAAATCCTATGAATAAGTGGGTGAAAAGCTTGATAAAATCAATCAATTGAATACAATATAAACCATGAAATAGTGGTTTATCAGACCCGAAAGGATTAAATCCTTCATCTGGCTGGTGGCGCATGATGCTATCTTGACCAACATGGAGAGAAAACAAAGACACCTAACACACAATGATAAGTGTCCAAGATGTCACATAAATGAGGAAACAAGTTTAGATGTGCTAAGAGATTGCTCTTTTGCCTCTCTTGTATGGCAATCTCTTCAACTCAAAGATACCAAGTGAAAGAGTTTTACAATCTTGGCAGACACGATTGGCTCATTCACAACCTTTCCAAGACGAATGATTGGCCTTGCACCTTTAAGGTTGCAATTTTCTCCTTATGGTACTTGATGAGTGGATAATTTATACGCTTTTTGGCATTGTTTTTAGTATGTTTTTAGTATGTTTTAGTTAGTTTTTATTATATTTTTATTAGTTTTTATTTAAAATTCAATTTTCTGGACTTTACTATGAGTTTGTGTGTTTTTCTGTGATTTCAGGTATTTTCTGGCTGAAATTGAGGGACCTGAGCAAAAATCTGATTCAGAGGCTGAAAAGGACTGCAGATGCTGTTGGATTCTGACCTCCCTGCACTCAAAGTGGATTTTCTGGAGCTACAGAAGCCCAATTGGCGCGCTCTTAGTTGCGTTGAAAAGTAGACATCCTGGGATTCCCAGCAATGTATAATAGTTCATACTTTGCCCGAGATTTGGTGGCCCAAACAGGCGTTCCAAGTCAGCTCAAGAATTCTAGCGTAAAACGCCGGAACTGGCACAAGAATGGGAGTTAAACGCCCAAACTAGCACAAAAGCTGGTGTTTAACTCCAAGAAAATTCTCTACACATGAAAGCTTCAATGCTCAGCCCAAGCACACACCAAGTGGGCCCGGAAGTGGATTTTTATGTCATTTACTCATCTTTTAAACCCTAAGCTACTAGTTCTCTACAAATAGGACCTTTTGCTATGGTATTAAAAATCTTTTGATCATGTTTTTATGATTGAACCCTCTTTGGGAGGCTGGCCATTTGGCCTTGCCTAGACCTTGTTCTTATGTATTTTCAACTGTGGAGTTTCTACACACCATAGATTAAGGTGTGGAGCTCTGCTGTACCTCGAGTATTAATGCAATTACTATTGTTCTTCTATTCAATTCAGCTTATTCTTGTTCTAAGATATTCATTCGCACCCAAGAACATGATGAATGTGATGATTATGTGACGCTCATCATCATTCTCACTTATGAACGCGTGCCTGACAACCACTTCCGTTCTACAAGCAAACAAGGCTTGAATGTTTATCTTTTGGATTTCTTAATCGGAATCTTCGTGGTATAAGCTAGAATTGATGGCGGCATTCAAGAGAATCCGGAAGGTCTAAACCTTGTCTGTGGTATTCTGAGTAGGATTCAAGGATTGAATGACTGTGACGAGCTTCAAACTCCTAAAGGCTGGGCGTTAGTGACAGACGCAAAAGAATCACTGGATTCTATTCTAACCTAATTGAGAACCGACAGATGATTAGCCATGCTGTGACAGAGCGCGTTGAACATTTTCACTGAGAGGACGGGATTGTAGCCACTGACAACGGTGATGCCCAACATACAGCTTGCCATGGAAAGGAGTAAAAAGGATTGGATGAAGATAGTAGGAAAGCAGAAAGACGGAAGGGACAAAGCATCTCCATACGCTTATCTGAAATTCTCACCAATGAATTACATAAGTATCTCTATCTTCATTTTATGCTTTTTTCATAAATCATCCATAACCATTTGAATCTGCCTAACTGAGATTTACAAGATGACCATAGCTTGCTTCATACCAACAATCTCCGTGGGATCGACCCTTACTCGCGTAAGGTTTATTACTTGGACGACCCAGTGCACTTGCTGGTTAGTTGTGCGAAGTTGTGATAAAGAGTTGAGATTGCAATTGAACGTACCATGTTGATGGCGCCATTGATGATCACAATTTCGTGCACCAAGTTTTTGGCGCCGTTGCCGGGGATTGTTTGAGTTTGGACAACTGATGGTTCATCTTGTTGCTTATATTAGGTATTTTTCTTCAGAATTTTTAAGAATGAATTCTAGAGTTTCAAGGTGATGTTTTCATCATCACCAAAGTTGATTGATTCTCATCAATTTAACTCTTGAAGGCAATGTCCTGCTGAAGCTTGGCTAGCCATGTCTAATTTCTTTAGACTAAAGCTTTAGACTAACTGTTCTGAGGGTTACCTGAAATTGTAGGTCGATCTCGGACAAGATCTTCTGTGCTGGTCGGAACTGATGTGTCCGGCTGGTGAATAGCGGCCGGAGCTGGTGCGTCCGACTTGTAGGACTGAATGTGCTGCTGATCCTTTGTCACCGAAGGGTGGGGGGTACCTGCAAGGGACTCCGATGCTTAAGTTAGCAAGGGGATTAAATAGGTATTGAGTAGAATCAGAGTATGAGTTATACCTGGGTGCTCCAGTGTATTTATAATGGCGTAGAGTGACCTTCTTAGCTAAGATAAGTTAGTTATCTTATCTTTTATCTTTGAGTTGGGGTCAGCGAATCTTTCAACGGAACCGCCTTTATCTCTATAGGCTTAAGCCGCCTGAGGATTTGGGTCGTGCTCCTCTATTTGGGCCCTTTACTTGGCTCTTCTGTCAATTTGGCCGAGCTCTTTAAGAAGAGATCGGATAGTCTGACTTGAAGAGGTCAGTCGCTTTATCTCCAATCATCCCGGGTCGGATGGCTCGACCCAGGGTATGAACAGTGACCCTGCTTGAGCTCGGTTCTTCCTTTGGAGGTCGAGTCCTTGACTTCGATCCTTCTTCAGTGAAGTCGAACTCAAGCATTTTGTCGATTCCTTTCTTTGTAGAGTCTTTTTTGAATGTAGAACGTTTTCCTCTAAAAGCGCGCGCTTTTGTATTAGCGCTTTTTTTGGGAACGCAAGCAGTTTTAACATCCGCATTTAATTGGCATTAATTGCCCCTATTCTCTCTTGGCTTTATTTTGAATTTTCTCGATCAAAAACGGTTTTTCTTCTTCATTTCTTCTTTGTAACTTCTCCCTTTACTCTCTCGTTTTCTGTTTCTCTCATCTGCTCTTTGTCTTTCGTTTGCGCGTCTGCTTTCTTGTGTTGCGGCGTCACTTGGCGATTTTCTGGGCAGCCTTTGTTTCTGTGCTTCCATTCTTTTCTTCGAAGCTTCTTTCGTCTCCAGGTTAGTCCCATTTCGTGTTTCCTCGTTTATTTTTGACTTTGCGATGGAGTTTTCCTTTTGATCTTCCTTTTGGAGAAAGTTTGGATCTTTCTATTTTTATTATGCTTGACTTGTTGCATGCTCCGAATTTTTCCCCTTTTTTGGTGCGAATCTCTTTTTTGTTTGCTTGAATCTTTTTCTTTTGCATGTTGCCACCGTTTCTGCTTGTGCTTTTGCTGATGATTTTTTACTTGATTTCAAAAACGTTTGCGCCTTTGCTGTTTTTCTTCTTGGTCCTTTTGGTGTTCTAATAAACTGTAGCAGTAGTGTTTTTCAGTGTAGGAGCGATACTTTTTCTGATAAACTGTAGAAGGGTGGTGTTTTTGCGTTTTTTGCTTCTTTTGTTTCTTTCGGGATTTTATTTTCTTTTTTATGAGTGCCGGGATGTAGGTTGTAGAAATAACTTGAAAACCTTGCCTGTTTACTGCCTCCAAGGGATGCCCCCAGACTTTCTTATCTTGAGTCTTAGGGTTTCCCTTTCTGTTTGTCGAGATGTTTTGCTCCTCGTCCAGGATGTTTTTAAGTAATCCACTCTTCTTTTCTTATTGTAGGATTTAGTTGGCCTCATGTCTTCTCGCAATAACGTTGTAGAGATGCCTTCCCGGGTTCCTGAGGGCATAGCTGATTGGGTGGACTCAATGGTCCTTATGTGTGTCTCCTTGGTTGATTCCGAGTTTTGCGCGCAGCTTAGGCAGTTTCATAGGGTCTGTAGTAATCCAGGTGATGAGAAGAACTATGAACTTGTCCCTCCCTCCTCCGAAGAGAGAGTCTGCTTCTCTACTCGGGTTGTTGACGATCGCCCTTTCTTCTATGTTTATGACTCTTTCTTTGGTCCGCTGGGTATTACCCTTCCTTTTACTCAATTTGAAACTGACCTGTTATGGTCTTGTAATGTTGCCCCCTCTCAACTTCACCCTAATTCCTGGGGTTTCATAAAGATTTTTCAATTGTTGTGCAATAGTTTTGGTATCCCTGCTTCCCAATCTCTCTTTTTCTATCTGTTTGTCTTGACTAAGCCCGGAGTGGTAAAAAAGAAGGCAGCTTGGGTCTCATTTCGCTCTACCCAGGGAAAGAAGGTCTTTTCCATGTTTGACGAGTCATTCCGTGATTTTAAAAACTACTTTTTCAAGGTCTGAGCAGTTGAAGGAGCTCGGCCCTTCTTTCTGGATGAAAATGACAAGCCTGCTTTTCCCTTGGAATGGCAAAAGGATGTGAGGGTGTCCCGTTATACGTGGGAAATATTGGATGAGGTTGAGCGACCTTTGTGACTGTCTTGGAAGAATACTGGGGGCAACCACCCAATCTTGACAGAAAGAAATTTCTAACCAATCCCTCTCTTCTTCAAACTGAGCTGGGTATTTTGTGTTTCCTTTCTTATCTGTTTATATTGCTTGTAGCTGTCTTTCCGACTTGTCCGACTTGTAGCGTAACTTTCTGTTTTATTTGCAGAGGCAATGAAGAATAACGAATATATGAAAGCTTTTAAGAGGGCGCAGAAGGTGACTGCTGCCAGAAATATTGCTGCCAAGGCGGCTGGGGAGGGGTCCTCCCAAGTGCGCGAGCTGCCCCTTCAAGTAAGAAGCAAAAGACGGCTGAGCCCTTTGACCTCAATGCCCCTGATTTCAATTCCATTGAGTTTGTAGATCAGCAAATCGGTCCCTATGGTACCCTCTCAATGGACGATGTGTCCATCCTTCATCATTTGGAATTTATGGCCCGAAATCACGTACAGATGGCATTTATGGCAGCTGCTATATACCGGACTGCTCAAAATCTTCCTCTCCATTCTACCAAGGCATTTATGGAGGAGGCAAAGCAGGAGTTTGACCGGATGAAGGGGCTGAAGAAGGAGCTTGAATTAAAGGTGACCAAGTTGGAGAAGGATCTAGAGAATGAGAAGGCGAGTTCCTTTTCACTGGCGGCTTCTTTGAGGTTGGCCGAGGACACAGCCTTGATGCATAAGGAGAGTTACGTTACGACTTATCGGGAAGTGATGCACCTGAGGGAGGAGTTGAATAATGCCCGGGAAGATTATTCTATGCTCCAGGGTCATCTCGTTGGCAGCGTGACTGCTGCTTACGAGAACTTGAAGGAGCAAGTTCGGGTCATTGCTCCCGAGGCCGATCTCACCTCTTTCAGCCTGGACAATGTTGTCAGGGATGGCAGGATTGTCCCTGATGATGATGGTGATGATGATGCTGATCCTTCTCCTGTGTCCTCTGCCAAAGTGTCGACCTCTTCTGTTCCTCCAGTTGCACCTGATTCGGATTGCCAGGTTCTGAACCGGGAGGATGGAACTATAGATGCCGTGCCTATTCAGACTCGTCTCCTTGTCCTGATGATGCCAAGAAGGCTCCTGATGCTTGCTGATCTCTTTCTAGATATTTATGTAGTTGGCCCGGCTTGTGGGCTTTTTAAAACTTTGTTTGTTTTGCTAACGGTTTCTAGTTGCTTGTTTTAGCAACTTTATTTTGAAAAACAAAAAGTAGCTCGCTATTTTTAGCAGGTGTTGATGGCCGCTGTTCCGGGCCTTATAACTTTTGAGGAGTAATAGAGGTAGTTTTTTGACTTGGCATCTTTTCAGTTTTCTACTAACGTTTGAAATCTTGTATCTCGACCTCCTCGGATTACTTTGTTTTATTGTTTGTAGCTTGGATCCTTTGAGGTTGTGACTTATGGGTCCAACTTGTTTTTTGGTGGTTCTTTTGCGCTGGTCCCCCTTTAAGTTATTTCTGTAATCCTCTTTCTTGGACCTTTGTCAGGACTCTTTCAGGGATTACTTTGATAACTTTTTAGTGGTAGGAGTCCGACTTGGCTATGTCGGTCTCCTTTAAGTTATTTTTTGTAGTCCTCTTTCTTGGATCTTTGTCAGATCTCTTTCAGGGACTACTTGTATAACTTTTTAGTAATAGGAGTCCGACTTGGTTATGTTGGTCTCCTTTAAGTTATTTTTTGTAGTCCTCTTTCTTGGATCTTTGTCAGATCTCTTTCAGGGACTACTTGTATAACTTTTTATTTTGGGCTAACTTTGTTATGTCAGGCCCTTCTAAGTTAAAGTAATCCTCTTTAATAGGGTTGGCCAGACCTCTTTCCAGGGTTTATTTATAACTTGGGTTGACTTGGTCCGACTTGTGAGCGTCGGCCAGCCTTTAAGTTATTATTTTAGCTATCCGTAAGACCTCGTCAGGTTCCTTTTTTGGATTGCTTTCGATAACTTCTTACATTATTCTGTGTTCACCTTGCCGATTTGTAGAAAGTGGTTGGCATCTTTAGATCGTCCTTTGGGTGAATCGCGTTTTCACCTTTATCGGACGATTTATCTTTATGGTGGTCGTGCAGTGAAATTATTTTTCACTTTCTGCCGACCTGTCGCTTTATAACCGGACGGTGAATACTTCAGATTAATGCGTCTTGGATTCTTTGTAGAATATCTAAATAAACTTTACTCAAAGAAAAAATGCAAATATATATATGTGGGAATTTTCTTATCCCTTTAAGTCGGGCATGACCTGGATCTCAACATGGTGCCTCATTAAAAAACCTTTTCAGGAAAAAGAGCACATCCAGTAATGAGATCCATTGCCTTTTCTAGCTGTAGTACCTTCTTAGGTTGCAGGCGTGCCATGATCTGGGAAGCTCTTATCCCTCGAGTTCGGACAGTTGGTAGTAGCCCTTTCCAAGCACTTCTATGACTCGGTAGGGTCCCTTCCAGTTTGCTGCCAGCTTTCCTTCTCCGGGCCGAGTTGTTCCAATGTCGTTTCGGATTAAGATGAGATTGTTCTCAGCGAAACTTCTTGGCACTACCCTTTGATTATATCTGGAAGCCATTCGACGTTTTAGAGCTTCTTCTCTAATCCGAGCTCTTTCCTGGATTTCAGGTAGTAGGTCGAGTTCTTCCCTCTGAAGTTGGAAGTTTGCTCCCTCATTATAATGGACTACTCTATGCGATCCATCTTCAATTTCTACTAGAATCATTGCCTCCATTCCGTATGCTAATCGAAAAGGGGATTCCTTTCTGGTGGAATGTGGCGTCGTTCGATATGCCCATAGAACCTGTGGAAGCTCCTCTGCCCAGGCTCCCTTTGCATCTTGCAGTCTTCATTTTAACCCTTCCAATATGACTTTGTTGGCAGCTTCGGCCTGTCCATTGGCTTGTGGATGTTCGACAGAGGTATATTGGTGCTTTATATTCAAATTGGCTACTAATTTTCTGAAGCCTGCGTCTGTGAATTGGGTGCCATTGTCTGTGGTTATAGAATATGGAACCCCAAACCTTATGACAATGTTTCTATATAAGAATTTCCGGCTTCTTTGAGCGGTGGCATTGGCTAGGGACTCTGCCTCAATCCACTTTGTAAAGTAATCTACCCCTACTATGAGGAATTTAACTTGTCCTGATCTCTGTGGGAAGGGGCCAAGAAGATCGAGTCCCCATTTTGCAAATGGCCAAGGCGAGGTCACGCTAATGAGCTCTTCTGGCGGGGCGATGTGAAAGTTGGCATGTTTCTGACATGGTGGACATGTCTTCACAAATTCTGTAGCTTCTTTCTGTAGAGTTGGCCAATAAAATCCCGCCCGGAGTACTTTTTTGGCGAGAGCTCGTGCTCCGAGATGATTGCCACAAATACCGCCGTGTATTTCTTCTAGCACTTCCCTTGTGTTGGAGGTCGGCACGCATTTTAGTAAAGGTGTTGAGATTCCTCTTTTGTACAGGATGTTGTTTATGATGGTGTAGTACTATGCCTCCCTTTTTAACCTCTTTGCCTCCTTTTCTTCTGTGGGGAGCGTTCCTGTTTTGAGGTAGTTGATTATGGGGGTCATCCATCCTTGGTCCTGACTTGTTATAGTCACGACTTTTTCTTCTTCCGAGATTGACGGGTTTTGTAACATTTTCTGGATGAGGCTCCTATTGTTGCCCCCTGGTTTGGTGCTAGCTAGTTTTGAGAGTGCATCAGCTCAGGCGTTTTGTTCGCGGGGTATGTGGCAGATTTTATACTCCCCGATTTGTCCGAGCTATTCCTTGGTTTTATCCAAATATTTTTTCATGGTGGGATCTTTGGCTTGGTAGCTCCCTGTTATTTGTGATGTGACCACTTGTGAATCGCTGAAAATGTTGAGTTTTTGAGCTCCGACCTCTTTAGCCAGCTTCAAACCGACTAGTAATGCTTCATATTCTGCCTGGTTGTTTGAGGCCGGGAACCCGAACTTGAGGGAGAGCTCAACTTGGGTTCCTTGGTCGCTTTCTATTATCACGCCTGCGCCACTTCCAGTTTTATTTTAAGAACCGTCCATGTAAAGATTCCATTCTATGGGGGTTCCTAGGGCATCTGTGAATTCTGCGATAAAGTCGGCCAAATACTGTGATTTGATGGCCGTCCGAGCTTCATATTGGAGGTCAAACTCTGACAACTCGACTGCCCATTGTAGAATTCTGCCTGCCAGATCTGTTTTCTGCAATATTCCTTTTATCGGTTGGTTAGTTCGAACCCTAATGGTGTGAGCCTGGAAGTACGGGCGGAGTCGTCGAGATGTTAGGATGAGGGTATAGGCAAATTTTTCTATTTTCTGGTAGTTCAGCTCGGATCCCTGTAGTGCTTTGCTAATGAAGTAGACGGGTTTTTGCCCATTTTCGTCTTCTCTGACAAGTGCTGAGGCTATTGCCCGGCTCTCTACTGCGAGATATAATATGAGCGGTTCTCTTTCTTGTGGTCGAGATAGGATAGGTGGCCGTCCTAAGAACTCCTTGAAGTCTTGGAAGATTTGTTCACATTCTGTCGTCCATTCGAACTGTTTTCCCTTTCTTAAAGTAGCATAGAAGGGGAGAGATCTTATCGCAGCTCCTGCTAAGAATCGGGATAGGGCGGCCAACCTCCCATTGAGTTGTTGTACTTCTTTGACACAGGTTGGGCTCTTCATGTTGAGTATGGCTTGACATTTGTCTGGATTTGCTTCAATTCCCCTTTGTGTGAGCATGAAGCCTAAGAATTTGCCTGCTTCTACTGCGAAGGTGTATTTTGCAGGATTGAGCCGCATGTTGTGCTTCCTTATAGTGTAAAACACTTGAGTCAGGTCGAATAATAATGTATCTTCGCTTTGTGTCTTTATCAACATGTCATCCACATAAACTTCCATGATTTTTCCGATGTGATCTGAGAAGACTTTATTCATTAGCCTTTGATAAGTAGCTCCTGCGTTCTTAAGACCGAAAGGCATCACGATGTAGCAGTAGTTTGCTTTCGATGTTAGGAACGAGGTCTTTTCTTGATCTGGTGGATACATGGGGATTTGATTGTATCCCGAGTATGCATCCATAAACGAGAGATATTTGTATCCGGAGGAAGCATCTACTAAAGCGTCAATACTTGGGATTGGGTATGGATTTTTTGGACAAGCCTTGTTGAGATTGGTGTAATCGGTGCACATTCGCCACTTCCCATTTGATTTTTTCACCAAGATGATGTTGGCTAGCCATAGCAGGTATTTGACTTCTCTTATGAATCCGGCTTCCAGTAGTGCATGTACTTGCTCGTCCACAGCTTGGGATCACTCTGGCCCAAGTTTTCTTCGTCTCTGTTGCACCAATCAAGATCCTGGATAAACTGCCAACTTATGACACATTAGCTTAGGGTATATGCCTGGCATGTCTGCGGCTTTCCATGCGAAGAGATCGACGTTATCTCGCAAGAATTGTATTAGTAATTCTTTTAAATCTCCTTTTAGGATTGTGCCGATATTGGTTATTTTTTTCGAGGTATCCCCGATCTGAATCTTTTCTATCTCGCCTTCTGGCTGGGGACGAAGTTCTTCTCGTCAGTGAACTCCGCCCAGCTCGATTGTATGGAACTCTTCTCCTTTGCCTCTAAGGTTCAGGCTTTCGTTATAACAGCGATGTGCCGTCTTCTGGTCTGCTTTTATCGTGGCTATCCCTTTTTGGGTTGGGAACTTCATACATAGGTGTGGGGTCGAGACTATTGCGCCGAGTTGATTGAGTGTTGTCCGTCCTATGAGAGCGTTGTAAGCTGAACTTACATCGACTACGATGTAGTCTATTTTGAGGGTCCTGGATTGCTCCCTTTTTTCGAAGGTTGTATGTAGTGGTATGTATCCGAGTGGTCGAATCGGGGTATCTCCTAGCCCAAACAGGCTGTTTGGATATGCTTTAAGTTCTTTTTCTACCAAGCCGAGTTTATCAAAGGCTGTTTTGAATAAGATGTCGGCAGAACTCCCTTGGTCTATTAATGTGCGGTGTAGGTTGGCATTTGCCAATATAACGGTGATAACCATGGGATCATCGTGTTCTGTGATGATGCCGGATGTGTCCTCTTTAGTGAATGTTATTGCCGGAATGTTGAGTCCTTTCTCCTCTTCTTCGACATGATATACTTCTTTGAGATATCTTTTGCGAGAGGATTTGGAGATCCCTCCTGCTGTGAATCCATCGTGTATCATGTGAACATGTCTTTCTGGTGTCCGAGGTGATTGTTCTGTTCGTTCGGTATCTTCATCCTTTCGTCTCTTTCTTTGATCATCTTGGGTGGCCAGGAATCGATCTAATTTTCCTACTCTCACCAATTTTTCTATGATATTTTTAAGTCAAAGCATTCGTTTGTGGAGTGTCCTCGGACTTGATGGTATTCATAATATTCCTTTCGGTTTCTTCCTCCCCTTTTGCCTTTGAGCGGCCGTGCTGGGGGGATTTTTTCCGTATAGCAGACTTCTTTGTATATCTCGACCAGGGATGCCCTGAGAGGGGTGTAGTTATGGTATTTTTTGATTTTATCCCCTTGTCGATCTTCTTTTCTTTTGGGTTCGTTGTCTTTGTCTTGGTAGGAGGCCCCCAATTTTGAGGTTTCTCCTAACCGAGCGTTTTCCTCCATGTTGATATACTTTTCTACCCACTCCTGCACTTCGTCTAAGGAGGTCGGGTACTTTTTTGATATACATTGGCTGAAAGGTCCCTCTCGTAGGCCATTGATGAGTCCCATGATGGCGGCCTCCGTTGGTAAGCTTTGTATGTTGATGAGCGGATAATTTATACGCTTTTTGGCATTGTTTTTAGGTAGTTTTTAGTAAGTTCAAGCTACTTTTAGGGATGTTTTCATTAGTTTTTATGTTAAATTCACATTTCTGGACTCTACTATGAGTTTGTGTGTTTTTTTGTGATTTCAGGTAATTTCTGGCTGAAATTGAGGGACTTGAGCAAAACTCTGAAAAAGGCTGACAAAAGGACTGCTGATGCTGTTGGAATCTGACCTCCCTGCACTCAAAATAGATTTTCTGGAGCTACAGAACTCCAAATGGCGCGCTCTCAACGGAGTTGGAAAGTAGACATCCATAGCTTTCCAGCAATATATAATAGTCCATACTTTATTCGGGAATTGAGGACGTAAAGTGGCGTTGAACGCCAAGTACATGCTGCTGTCTGGAGTTAAACGCCAGAAACACGTCACAACCCGGAGTTGAACGCCCAAAACACGTCATAACTCCGCGTTCAACTCCAATAAACGCCTCAGCTCGTGGATAGATCAAGCTCAGCCCAAACATACACCAAGTGGGCCCCGGAAGTGGATTTATGCATCAATTACTTACTCATGTAAACCCTAGTAGCTAGTTTATTATAAATAGGACTTTTTACTAGCGTATCAGATATCTCTGGATGCCTAGTCCTTAGACCATGGGGGCTGGCCATTCGGCCATGCCTGAACCTTTCACTTATGTATTTTCAACAGTGGAGTTTCTACACACCATAGATTAAGGGTGTGGAGCTCTGCTGTACCTCAAGTTTCAATACAATTACTATTACTTTCTATTCAATTCTCTTTTATTCTTATTCCAAGATATACGTTGCACAACACTTTGATGAATGTGATGATCCATGACACTCATCATCATTCTCACCTATGAACGCGCGTGATTGACAACCACTTCCGTTCTACTCTAGGCCGGGTGCATATCTCTTAGATTCCCCAACAGAATCTTCGTGGTATAAGCTAGATAGATGGCGGCATTCATGAGGATCCGAAAAGTCTAACCTCGTCTGTGGTCTTCCGAGTAGGATCCTGGGAATCCGGAAAGTCTAACCTTGTCTGTGGTATTCTGAGTAGGATTCTGGTATTGAATGACTGTGAGGAGCTTTAAACTCCTGAAGGCTGGGCATGATGACAAACGTAAAAGAATCAATGGATTCTATTCCAGCCTAATTGAGAACCGACATATGATTAGCCGTGCTGTGACAGAGCATTTGGACCATTTTCACTGAGAGGATGGGATGTAGCTATCAACAAGGGTGATGCCTCCAGACGATTAGCCGTGCAGTGACAGCGCATAGGACCATTTTCCCGAGAGGATTAAAAGTAGCCATTTGATGATGGTGATGCCCTACATACAGCTTGCCATGGAAAGGAGTAGGAAGGATTGGATGAATGTAATAAAAAAGTAGAGATTCGAGAGGAGCACAACATCTCCATACGCCTATCTGAAATTCCCACTATTGATTTACATAAGTATTTCTATCCCTTTTTATTTTCTATTTATTATTAATTTTCGAAAACCATAACCATTTAATCTGCCTAACTGAGATTTACAAGGTAACCACAGCTTGCTTCATACCAATAATCTCTGTGGGATCGACCCTTACTCACGTAAGGTATTACTTGGATGACCCAGTACACTTGCTGGTTAAGTTGAACGTAGTTGTGAGCTTCTCTAACAGTGCCTGGAACTCTTTTATCACAATTTCGTACACCAAGTTTTTGGCGCCGTTGCCGGGGATTGTTCGAGTATGGACATTTGAAGGTTCATCTTGTTGCTCAGATTAGAGGATTCCTCTTCTTTTCTTGTTTTCTTCTCTTTCATATGAGCAGGAACAAGGAAAAAGACACTCTTGTTGAAATTGATCCAGAACCTGAAAGGACTCTGAAGAGAAAATTAAGAGAAGCTAAGTTACAACAATCTAAAGGTAACCTTTCAGAAACATTAGAACAAGAGAAGGAGATGGCAGCCGAAAATAATAATAATGCAAGGAGAATGCTTGGTGACTTCACAAAGCCAACGTCCAAATTTGATGGAAGAAGCATCTCCATTCCTGCCATTGGAGCCAATAATTTTGAGCTGAAACCTCAGCTAGTTGCCTTAATGCAACAAAACTGCAAGTTTTATGGACTTCCATCTGAAGATCCTTACCAGTTTTTAACTGAGTTCTTGCAGATATGTGAGACTGTAAAGACAAATGGAGTTGATCCTGAAGTCTACAGACTCATGCTTTTCCCTTTTGCTGTAAGAGATAGAGCTAGAATATGGTTGGATTCACAACCCAAGGATAGCCTGGACTCCTGGGATAAGCTGGTCACTGCCTTCTTGGATAAATTCTTTCCTCCTCAAAAGCTGAGCAAGCTGAGAGTGGATGTTCAGACCTTCAAGCAAAAAGATGGTGAATCCCTCTATGAAGCT
This sequence comes from Arachis hypogaea, assembly GCF_003086295.3. NCBI lineage: Eukaryota > Viridiplantae > Streptophyta > Magnoliopsida > Fabales > Fabaceae > Arachis > Arachis hypogaea. The sequence goes on from NC_092038.1 coordinate 118,562,148, forward strand.
TGGGAAAGATACAAGCAGCTGACCAAAAGGTGTCCATTTGACATGTTTTCAGAATGGACCATATTAGATATATTCTATTATGGTCTATCTGAATTTTCGAAAATGTCATTGGACCATTCTGCAGGTGGATCCATTCACCTAAAGAAAATGACTGAAGAGGCTCAAGAACTCATTGACATGGTTTCAAATAACCAATTCATGTACACTTTTGAGAGGAATTCCGTGAATAATGGGACGCCTCAAAGGAAGGGAGTTCTTGAAATTGATGCTCTGAATGCCATATTGGCTCAGAACAAAGTGTTGACTCAACAAGTCAACATGATCTCTCAAAGTCTGAATGGATGGCAAAATGCATCCAACAGTACTAAAGAGGCAGCTTCTGAAGAAGCTTATGATCCTGAGAACCCTGCAGTGGCAGAGGTTAATTACATGGGTGAACCTTATGGAAACACCTATAACTCATCATGGAGAAATCATCCAAATTTCTCATGGAAGGATCAACAAAAGCCTCAACAAGGCTTTAACAATGGTGGACACAATAGGCTGAGCAATAGCAAGCCTTATCCATCATCTTCTCAGCAACAGACAGAGAATTCTGAACAAAACACTTCTAATTTAGCCAATCTAGTCTCTGATCTGTCAAAGGCCACTTTCAGTTTCATGAGTGAAACAAGATCCTCCATCAGAAATCTGGAGGCACAAGTGGGCCAGCTGAGTAAGAAAGTCATTGAAACTTCTCCCAGTATTCTCCCAAGTAATACAGAAGAGAATCCAAAAGGAGAGTGCAAGGCCATTGATGTGATCAATGTGGCCGAATGCACAAGGGAGGAGGAGGACGAAAATCCTAGTGAGGAAGACCTCCTGGGACGTCTCCCAAGCAAGAAGGAGTTTCCTATTAAGGATCCAAAAGAATCTTAGGCTCATACAGAGACCATAGAGATTCCATTAAATCTCCTTCTGCCATTCATGAGCTCTGAAGACTATTCTTCCTCTGAAGAGGATGAAGATGTGACTGGAGAGCAAGTTGCTCAATATTTAGAAGCTATCATGAAGCTGAATGCCAAGTTGTTTGGTAATGAGACTTGGGAAAGTGAACCTCCCTTGCTCATTAGTGAACTAGATACTTGGATTCAGAAAATTTTACCTCAAAAGAGACAAGATCCTGGCAAGTTCTTAATACCTTGTACCATAGGCACCATGACCTTTGAAAAGGCTCTATGTGATCTGGGGTCAGGGATAAATCTTATGCCACTCTCTGTAATGGAGAAGCTGGGGATCATTGAGGTACAACCTGCCTTGTTCTCATTACAATTGGCAGACAAGTCATTGAGACAAACTTATGGAATAGTGGAGGACGTGTTAGTAAAGGTTGAAGGCCTTTACATCCCTGGTGATTTCATAATCTTAGACACTAGAAAGGAAGAGGATGAAGGCATTATCCATGGAAGACCTTTCCTAGCCACAGCGGGAGCTGTGATAGATGTCAACAGAGGTGAACTAGTCCTTCAATTGAATGGGGACTACTTTGTGTTTAAGGCACATGGCCATCCCTCTGTGATAAAAGAGAGTAAGCATGAAGAGCTTCTCTCAGTTCAGAGTCAAGAAGAGCCCCCACAGTCAAACTCTAAGTTTGGTGTTGGGAGGCCACAACCAAACTCTAAGTTTGGTGTTAAGACTCCATATCCAAACTCTAAGTTTGGTGTTGGGACTATACAACATTGACCTGATCACCTTTGTGGCTCCATGAGAGCCCACTGTCAAGCTATTGACATTAAAGAAGCGCTTATTGGGAGGCAACCCAATTTTATTTATCTAATTTTTATTTTATTGTTATTTTGTGTTTTATTAGGTACATGATCATGAGGAGTCACGAAAAAAATATAAAAATTAAAAACAGGATCAAAAACAGCAGAAGAAAAAAATCACACCCTGGAGGAAGCACAGACTGGCGTTCAACGCCAGTAAGAAGCATCTGGCTGGCGTTCAACGCCAGAACAGAGCATCAACCTGGCACTAAACGCCAGAAACAAGCAACATTCTGGCGCTGAACGCCAGGAATGTGCCTAGAGGAAAAGCTGGCGCTGAACGCCAGTAACAAGCATGAAACTGGCGTTCAACGCCAGAAACATGTTACATGTGGGCGTTGAACGCCCAGAATGTGCATCACTCGACGTTTAAACGCCAGAATGGTGTGCAATGGCATTTTACATGCCTATTTGGTGCAGGGATGGAATTCCTTGACACCTCAGGATCTGTGGACCCCACAGGATCACCTCAGGATCTGTGGACTCCACAGGATCCCCACCTACTATATTCCCACCTTACCTCCTAATCCTATTTTACTCTTCCCATGTCACACTTCCCAAAAACCCTTCACCAATCACATCAATCTCTCTTCCCAATCACCTATTCACCACTCACATCCATCCACTCTTCCCCATAAACCCCACCTACCTTCAAAAATTCAAAAACATTTTCCCACCCATTCCCACCCTAAATGGCCGAAACTTCACTCCCCCCTCTCCCTATATATACCCTTCCACAACACAACCCCCTCTTCCATACCTTGGCCGAACCTACACTTCCCCTTCTCCTCCATATTCTCTTCTTCTTCTTCTTCTTCTCTTCTTTCTTCTCTTGCTCGAGGACGAGCAATATTTTAAGTTTTGTGTGGTCAAAGCACAATCTTTTTTGTTTTTTCACTACCATCAATGGCACCTAAGGCCGGAGAATCCTCTAGAAAAGGAAAAGGAAAGACAAAAGCTTCCACCTCCGAGTCATGGGAGATGGAAAGATTCATCTCCAAGAGCCATCAAGACCACTTCTATGATGTTGTGGCAAAGAAGAAGGTGATCCCTGAGGTCCCTTTCAAGTTCAAGAAAAATGAGTATCCGAAGATCCGACATGAGATCCGAAGAAGAGGTTGGGAAGTCTTAACCAAGCCCATGCAACAAGTCGGAATCTTAATGGTTCAAGAGTTCTATGCCAATGCATGGATAACTAGGAACCATGATCAAAGTATGAACCCGAGTCCATCGAATTATCTCACAATGGTTCGGGGGAAATACTTAAATTTTAGTCTAGAAAATGTGAGGTTGGCGTTTCACTTGCCCATGATGCAGGGAGATGAACGCCCCTACACTAGAAGGGTCAACTTCAACCAAAGGTTGGACCAAGTCCTAATGGACATATGTGTGGAAGGAGCTCAATGGAAAAGAGACTCCAAAGGCAAGCCAGTCCAACTAAGAAGACTGGACCTCAAGCCTGTAGCTAGAGGATGGTTGGAGTTCATTCAACGCTCCATCATTCCTACTAGCAACCGATCTGAAGTTACTGTGGATCGGGCCATCATGATTCATAGCATCATGATTGGAGAGGAAGTAGAAGTTCATGAGGTCATCTCCAATGAAATCTACAAAATAGCCGACAAGCCCTCCACCATGGCAAGGCTAGCTTTTCCTCACCTTATTTGCCATCTATGTTACTCAGCTGGAGTTATCATAGAAGGAGACATCCCCATTGAAGAGGATAAGCCCATCACCAAGAAGAGGATGGAGCAAGTAAGAGAAACCCTTCACGGTTCTCAAGAGATGCATGAGGAAGCTCATCATCAAGAAATCCCTGAGATGCCTCAAGGGATGCACTTTCCTCCCAACAACTATTGGGAACAACTCAACACTTCCTTAGAAGATTTGAACCACAATGTTGAACAATTAAGGGTGGAACATCATGAGCACTCCATCATTCTCCATGAAATAAGAAAAGATCAAAGAGCAATGAGGGAGGAGCAACAAAGGCAAGGAAGGGACATAGAAGAGCTTAAGAACATTGTTGGTCCTTCAAGAAGAAGACGCCACTAAAGGTGGATTCATTCCTTGTTCTTAGTTCTTTCTGCTTTTCAGTTTCTATGTTATGTTTATCTATGTTTTGTGTCTCTACTTCATGATCATTAGTATGTAGTAACTATGTCTTAAAGCTATGAATAAATTCCATTAATCCTTCACCTCTCTTAAATGAAAAATGTTTTAATTCAAAAGAACAAGAAGTACATGAATTTCGAATTTATCCTTGAATTTAGTTTAATTAAATTGATGTGGTGACAATACTTTTTGTTTTCTGAATGAATGCTTGAACAGTGCATATTTTTTATCTTGATGTTTATGAATGTTAAAATTGTTGGCTCTTGAAAGAATGATGAACAAAAAGAAATATTATTGATAATCTGAAAAATCATAAAATTGATTCTTGAAGCAAGAAAAAGCAGTGAAAAAGCAAAAAGCTTGCGAAAAAAAATGGCGAAAAAAAATAGAAAGAAAAAGAAAAAGCAAGCAGAAAAAGCCAATAGCCCTTAAAACCAAAAGGCAAGGGTAAAAAGGATCCAAGGCTTTGAGCATCAATGGATAGGAGGGCCTAAGGAAATAAAATCCAGGCCTAAGCGGCTAAATCAAGTTGTCCCTAACCATGTGCTTGTGTCATGAAGGCCCAAGTGAAAAGCTTGAGACTGAGTGGTTAAAGTCGTGATCCAAAGCAAAAAGAGTGTGCTTAAGAGCTCTGGACACCTCTAACTGGGGACTCTAGCAAAGCTGAGTCACAATCTGAAACGTTTCACCCAGTCATGTGTCTGTGGCATTTATGTATCTGGTGGTAATACTGGAAAACAAAATGCTTAAGGCCTCGGCCAAGACTCATAAGTAGCTGTGTTCAAGAATCAACATGCTTAACTAGGAAAGTTAATAACACTATCCAAAATTCTAAGTTCCTAGAGAAGCCAATCATTCTAAACTTCAAAGGAAAAAGTGAGATGCCAAAACTGTTCAGAAGCAAAAAGCTACAAGTCCCGCTCATCTAATTAGAATTAATATTCATTGATATTTTGAAATTTATAGTATATTCTCTTCTTTTTATCCTAATTGATTTTCAGTTGCTTGGGGACAAGCAACAATTTAAGTTTGGTGTTGTGATGAGCGGATAATTTATACGCTTTTTGGCATTGTTTTTAGGTAGTTTTTAGTAAGTTCAAGCTACTTTTAGGGATGTTTTCATTAGTTTTTATGTTAAATTTACATTTCTGGACTTTACTATGAGTTTGTGTGTTTTTCTGTGATTTCAGGTAATTTCTGGCTGAAATTGAGGGACTTGAGCAAAACTCTGAAAAAGGCTGACAAAAGGACTGCTGATGCTGTTGGAATCTGACCTCCCTGTACTCGAAATGGATTTCTGGAGCTACAGAACTCCAAATGGCGCGCTCTCAATGGCGTTGGAAAGTAGACATCCATAGCTTTCCAGCAATATATAATAGTCCATACTTTATTCGGGAATTGAGGACGTAAAGTGGCGTTGAACGCCAAGTACATGCTGCTGTCTGGAGTTAAACGCCAGAAACACGTCACAACCTGGAGTTGAACGCCCAAAACACGTCATAACTCGGCGTTCAACTCCAATAAACGCCTCAGCTTGTGGATAGATCAAGCTCAGCCCAAACATACACCAAGTGGGCCCCGGAAGTGGATTTATGCATCAATTACTTACTCATGTAAACCCTAGTAGCTAGTTTATTATAAAAAGGACTTTTTACTAGTGTATCAGATATCTCTGGACGCCTAGTCCTTAGACCATGGGGGCTGGCCATTCGGCCATGCCTGAACCGTTCACTTATGTATTTTCAACAGTGGAGTTTCTACACACCATAGATTAAGGGTGTGGAGCTCTGCTGTACCTCAAGTTTCAATACAATTACTATTACTTTCTATTCAATTCTCTTTTATTCTTATTCCAAGATATACGTTGCACAACACTTTGATGAATGTGATGATCCGTGACACTCATCATCATTCTCACCTATGAACGCGCGTGACTGACAACCATTTCCGTTCTACTCTAGGTCGGGCGCATATCTCTTAGATTCCCCAATAGAATCTTCGTGGTATAAGCTAGATAGATGGCGGCATTCATGAGGATCCGGAAAGTCTAACCTTGTCTGTGGTATTCCGAGTAGGATCCTGGGAATCCGGAAAGTCTAACCTTGTCTGTGGTATTCCTAGTAGGATTTCGGTATTGAATGACTGTGACGAGCTTCAAACTCCTGAAGGCTAGGCGTGATGACAAACGCAAAAGAACCAATGGATTCTATTCCAGCCTGATTGAGAACCGACAGATGATTAGCCGTGCTGTGACAGAGCATTTGGACCATTTTCACTGAGAGGATGGGATGTAGCTATCAACAAGGGTGATGCCTCCAAACGATTAGCCGTGCAGTGACAGCGCATAGGACCATTTTTCTGAGAGGATTAAAAGTAGCCATTTGATGATGGTGATGCCCTACATACAGCTTGCCATGGAAAGGAGTAGGAAGGATTGGATGAATGTAATAAAAAAGTAGAGATTCGAGAGGAGCACAGCATCTCCATACGCCTATCTGAAATTCCCACTATTGATTTACATAAGTATTTCTATCCCTTTTTATTTTCTATTTATTATTAATTTTCGAAAACCATAACCATTTTATCTGCCTAACTGAGATTTACAAGGTGACCACAGCTTGCTTCATACCAACAATCTCTGTGGGATCGACCCTTACTCATGTAAGGTATTACTTGGATGACCCAGTATACTTGCTGGTTAAGTTGAACGGAGTTGTGAGCTTCTCTAACAGTGCCTGGAACTCTTTTATCACAATTTCGTCCACCATATGTCCATGCATGTTTTGTTGAATCTCTCCATGTAGTTGCGGAGGCTCTCCTGATCTCCTTGTTTGATCCCTTAGTAAACTGGGGGCGTGCTTGGCTTTATCTTTCTGAATGGAGAATCTGGCTAGGAATTTTTTAGCTAACTCATCAAAGCTTGCGATGGACTTTGGGGGTAGGTTGTCGAACTATCGGATCGCTGTCTTTGTGAGAGTTGTTGGAAAAGCCTTACAGCGAACAGCATCTGGGGCGTCAGTGAGGTACATTCTACTTCTGAAGTTACTGAGGTGGTGGTTGGGATCCGTGGTGCCATCATACAGGGTCATATCCGGGAGTTTGAAGTCTTTTGGAATTTTGGTTTTCATGATTTTCCTGGTGAACGGGTCTTGGTCTTTGCGTGAATTTTCCTCGAGATTAGTCCGGGGGGCTTTTGATTTGAGATCGGCTTCCAATTGCTATAGTTTTTCTTCCAACTCTCGACGTCGCTGCACATCTCTTTGGAGATCTCTTCCAATTTCCCGTTGTTGTTGGGTTTCTTTTTCCAGTTGTTTTAGGCGATCTAGGAGCTCTTCTATTGCCCCTGAATTTGGTGAGTCTTTGTCTTTGTTGGTTTCCGGAGTGTTTTGTAGCGTGACATCCGCGTTTTATGCGGTGTCCGACCCTCCAAACCTGAATCGTGGCCGTTGTCATGGTCGTCCGCCATGGTGATAGGATGACTTCCAGGTTCCCCGGCAACGGAGCCAATGTTCCGAGGGTTACCTGAAATTGTAGGTCGATCTCGGACGAGATCTTCTGTGCAGGTCGGAACCGATGTGTCCGGCTGGTGAATAGCGGCCGGAGCTGGTGCGTCTGACTTGTAGGACTGAATGTGCTGCTGATCCTTTGTCACCGAAGGGTACGGGGTACCTGCAAGGGACTCCGATGCTTAAGTTAGCAAGAGGATTAAGCAGGTATTGAGTAGAATCAAAGTATGAGTTATACCTGGGTGCTCCAGTGTATTTATAATGGCGTAGAGTGACCTTTGATGAGCGGATAATTTATACGCTTTTTGGCATTGTTTTTAGTATGTTTTAGTTAGTTTTATTATATTTTTATTAGTTTTTAGTTAAAATTCACTTTTCTGGACTTTACTATGAGTTTGTGTGTTTTTCTGTGATTTCAGGTATTTTCTGGCTGAAATTGAGGGACCTAAGCAAAAATCTGATTCAGAGGCTGAAAAGGACTGCAGATGCTGTTGGATTCTGACCTCCCTGCACTCGAAGTGGATTTTATGGAGCTACAAAAACCCAATTGGCGCGCTCTCAACGGCGTTGGAAAGTAGACATCCTGGGCTTTCCAGCAATGTATAATAGTCCATACTTTTTCTGATATTTGATGGCCCAAACCGGCGTTCCAAATCAGCTCAAGAATGCCCAGCGTTAAACGCCGGAACTGGCACAAGAATGGGAGTTAAACGCCCAAACTGGCACAAAAGCTGGCGTTTAACTCCAAGAAAAGTCTCTACACGAAAATTCTTCAATGCTCAGCCCAAGCACACACCAAGTGGGCCCGGAAGTGGATTTTTATGTCATTTACTCATCTCTGAAAACCCTAGGCTACTAGTTCTCTACAAATAGGACCTTTTACTATTGTATTATCATCTTAGTAGCTATCTTTAGTCTTATGCTATCTTAGATCATGGGGACTGGCCTCACGGCCATGCCTAGACCTTGTTCTTATGTATTTTCAATGGTGGAGTTTCTACACACCATAGATTAAGGTGTGGAGCTCTGCTGTACCTCGAGTATTAATGCAATTACTATTGTTCTTCTATTCAATTTAGCCTATTCTTGTTCTAAGATATTCATTTGCACCCAAGAACATGATGAATGTGATGATTATGTGACGCTCATCATCATTCTCACTTATGAACGCGTGCCTGACAACTACTCCCGTTCTACAAGCAAACAAGGCTTGAATGTTTATCTCTTGGATCCCTTAATCGGAATCTTCGTGGTATAAGCTAGAATTGATGGCGGCATTCAAGAGAATCCGGAAGGTCTAAACTTTGTCTGTGGTATTCTGAGTAGGATTCAATGATTGAATGACTGTGACGAGCTTCAAACTCCTGAAGGCTGGGCGTTTGTGACAGACGCAAAAGAATCAATGGATTCTATTCCAACCTGATTGAGAACCGACAGATGATTAGCCGTGCCGTGACAGGGTGCGTAGAACATTTTCACTGAGAGGATGGGAGGTAGCCACTGACAACAGTGAAACCCTACATACAGCTTGCCATGGAAAGGAGTAAGAAGGATTGGATGAAGACAGTAGGAAAGCAGAGAGACGGAAGGGACAAAGCATCTTCATACACTTATCTGAAATTCCCACCAATGAATTGCATAAGTATCTCTATCTTTATCTTTATGCTTTATTTATATATCCTTCATAACCATTTGAGTTTGTCTGACTAAGATTTACAAGGTGACCATAGCTTGCTTCATACCAACAATCTCTGTAGGATCGACCCTTACTCGCGTAAGGTTTATTACTTGGACGACCCAGTACACTTGCTGGTTAGTTGTGCGAAGTTGTGATAAGGAGTTGAGATTACAATTGTGCGTACCATGTAGATGGCGCCATTGATGATCACAATTTCGTGCACCAAGTTTTTGGCGCTGTTGCCGGGGATTGTTGAGTTTGGACAATTGACGGTTCATCTTGTTGCTTAGATTAGGTATTTTTCTTCAGAGTTCTTAAGAATGAATTCTAGTGTTTCAAGGTGATGTTCTTATCATCACCAAAGCTGATTGATTCTCATCAATTTAGCTCTTGAATGCAATGTTCTGCTGAAGCTTTGCTTATCATGTCTAATTTCTTTAGACTAAAGCTTTAGACTAACATTGCATGATTCTTGGAATTCTCATTAAGAATTTTGATATCTTTATTTTCTTTTCCATATAATTTTCGAAAAAAACCCAAAAAAATTTATAAAATCATAAAAACCAAAAATATTTTATGTTTCTTGTGAGTCTAGTGTCTCATTTTAAGTTTGGTGTCAATTGCATGTTTCTGTTCTTCTTGCATTTTTCGAATTCATGCATGTGTCTTCATTAATCTTCAAGTTGTTCTTGATGATTTACTTGCTCTGATCTTTAAATTCTCTTGACTTGAGTGTTTTGTTGTTTTTCATATGCATTCTCATTTTGTTGGTGTCAGTAGTATATAAACTGCTAAGTTTGGTGTCTTGCATGCATTGTGTATTTGATTTTAGTTGTATTTTGATTAGTCCTCATTATTAAAAATCCAAAAAATATTTTTAACTTGTGTCTTTTCAAGTCAATAATACAGAGAATTGAAGATTTAGAACATACAGCAGAGGAATTATACAGAAAAAGCTGGACGTTCAAAACGCCCAGTAAGGAAGGAAAACTGGCGTTTAAACGCCAGCCAAGGTGCCTGGTTGGGCGTTTAACGCCCAAAAAGGTAGAGCTTTGGGCATTAAACGCCAGAATGGATACCATTATGGGCGTTTAACGCCAGGATGGCACAAGAGGGAAGATTTTGTTTTTAATGCAAATTTTTTTCAAGTTTTCAAAGTTTTTCAAAATCAAATCTTTTTCAAATCATATCTTTTCAATCAAATCTTTTTCAAAATCAATTTCTTTCTATTTTCAAAGATACTTGCTAATAATTAATGATTTGATTCAACAATTCAAGTATGTTTCCTTTTCTGTTGAGAAAGGTTTAATGTTTGAATCATATATTTTCTTGTTAGCCAAGTCATTAATTTTTAAAATCAAATCTTTTTTTAAATTGTTTTTCAAATTATATCTTTTCAATCATATATTCTTAATCACATCTTTTTCAAAATAGTTTTCAATCATATCTTTTTTATTTCTGATTTCAAAATCTTTTTCAAAAATCACTTGATTTCTTTTCCACTCTTGGTTTTCAAAAATCAATTAGTGTTTTTCAAAATGTTTTTAAAATCTTTCACTTAATTTTCGAAAATTTCTTCCCTTCTTCTCACATCCTTCTATTTATGGACTAACACTACTCCTCAATGCACAATTCGAACTCCATCTTTCCTTGATAAGTTCGAATTTTCTACCTCTTCCTTCTATTTTTCTTTTCCTCTGACACCTCAAGGAGTCTCTATACTGTGACATAGAGGACTCCATACTTTCTTGTTCTCTTCTCTTTCATATGAGCAGGAGCAAGGACAAAAGCATTCTTGTTGAGGCTGACCCTGAACCTGAAAGGACCTTGAAGCGAAAGCTAAGAGAAGCTAAGGCACAATTCTCTGTAGAGGACCTAACAGAAATCTTCAAAGAAGAAGATATGGCAGCCGAAAACAACAACAATACCAACAATGTAAGGAAGGTGCTGGGTGACTTTATTGCACCTACTCCCGACTTCTATGGGAGAAGCATCTCTATCCCTGCCATTGGAGCAAACAACTTTGAGCTTAAGCCTCAATTAGTTTCTCTAATGCAACAGAATTGCAAGTTCCATGGACTTCCACTGGAAGATCCTCATCAGTTTTTAGCTAAGTTCTTGCAAATCTGTGACACTGTCAAGACTAATGGGGTTGACCCTGAGGTCTACAGACTTATGCTATTCCCTTTTGCTGTAAGAGACAGAGCTAGAATATGGTTGGACTCACGACCTAAAGAAAGCCTGAACTCTTGGGAAAAGCTAGTCAATGCCTTCTTGGCAAAGTTCTTTCCACCTCAAAAATTGAGTAAGCTTAGAGTGGAAATCTAAACCTTCAGACAGAAGGAAGGTGAATCCCTCTATGAAGCTTGGGAAAGATACAAACAATTGATCCGAAAGTGTCCCTCTGACATGCTTTCTGAATGGAGCATCATAGGTATCTTCTATGATGGTCTGTCTGAACTGTCAAAGATGTCATTGGACAGCTCTGCTGGAGGATCTCTTCATCTGAAGAAGACGCCTGCAGAAGCTCAAGAACTCATTGAAATGGTTGCAAATAACCAATTCATGTACACTTCTGAAAGGAATCCTGTGAACAATGGGACGAATCAAAAGAAAGGAGTTCTTGAGATTGATACTCTGAATGCCATATTGGCTCAGAACAAAATATTGACTCAGCAAGTCAATATGATTTCTTAAAGTATATCTGGAATGCAAGCTGCATCAGGCAGTACTAAGGATGCTTCATCTGAAGAAGAAGCTTATGATCCTGAGAACTCTTCAATGGAAGAGTTGAATTACATGGGAGAACCCTATGGAAACACCTATAACCCTTCATGGAGAAATCATCCAAATCTCTCATGAAAGGATCAACAGAGACCTCAACAAGGTTTCAACAACAATAATGGTGGAAGAAACAGGTTTAGCAGTGGCAAGCCTTTTCCATCATCTTCTCAGCAACAGACAGAGAATTCTAAGCAGAGCCACTCTGACTTAGCAACCATGGTCTCTGATCTAATCAAAACCACTCAAAGTTTCATGACTAAAACAAGGTCCTCCATTAGAAACTTGGAGGCACAAGTGGGTCAGCTGAGTAAGAAAGTTACTGAACTCCCTCCTAGTACTCTTCCAAGCAATACAGAAGAGAATCCAAAAGGAAAGTGAAAGGCCATCAACATGGCCGAACTTGGAGAGGAGGAAGAGGCAGTGATCGCCAATGAAGAAGACCTCAATGGACGTCCACTGGCCTCCAATGAGTTCCCTAATGAGGAACCATGGGAATCTGAGGCTCACACTGAGACCATAGAGATTCCATTGGATTTACTTCTGCCATTCATGAGCTCTGATGAGTATTCTTCCTCTGAAGAGCAAGTTGCTAAATACCTTGGAGCAATCATGAAGCTAAATGACAAGTTATTTGGTAATGAGACTTGGGAGGAGGAACCCCCTTTGCTCACCAAAGAACTAGATAAATTGACTAGGCAGAAATTACCTCAAAAGAGACAGGACCCTGGAAAGTTCTCAATACCTTGTATTATAGGCACCATGACCTTTGAGAAGGCTCTGTATGACCTAAGGTCAAGCATAAACCTCATGCCTCTCTCTGTAATGGAGAAGCTAGGGATCTTTGAGGTGCAAGCTGCAAGAATCTCACTAGAGATGGCAGATAATTCAAGAAAACAAGCTTATGGACTTGTAGAGGATGTTCTGGTAAAGGTTGAAGACCATTACATCCCTGCTGATTTCATAGTCCTAGAGACTGGGAAGTGCATGGATGAATCCATCATCCTTGGCAGACCCTTCCTAGCCACAGCAAAGGCTGTGATTGATGTTGACAGAGGAGAATTGATCATTCAAGTGAATGAATTATCCCTTGTGTTTAAGGCTCAAGGATATCCCTCTGTAACCATGGAGAGGAAGCATGAAGAGCTTCTCTCAAAACAGAGTCAAACAGAGCCCCCACAGTCAAACTCTAAGTTTGGTGTTGGGAGGCCACGACCAACTTCTAAGTTTGGTGTTGAACCCCCCACATTCAAACTCTAAGTTTGATGTTGGGAGGTTCCAACATTGCTCTGAGCATTTGTGAGGCTCCATGAGAACCCACTGTCAAGCTACTGACATTAAAGAAGCGCTTGTTGGGAGGCAACCCAATGTTATATTTATCTATTTTCCTTTGTTATTTTATGTTTTCTACAGGTTGATGATCATGGAAAGTCACAAAATCAATTGAAAAGCAAAAACAGAATGAAAAACAGAAAGAAAAATAGCACACTCTGGAGGAAAATTTGCTGGCGTTTAAACGCCAGTGAAGATAGCAGAATGGGCGTTTAACGCCCAGTCTGGCACCATTCTGGGTGTTTAACGCCAGAAAGGGGCACTAGACTGGCGTTCAACGCCAGGAATGGGCAAGAAGCTGGCGTTAAACGCCAGAAATAGGGACCAGCCTGGCGTTTAACGCCAGAATTGGCAGAAGGAGCATTTTTGCTCGCCACTTGGTGCAGGGATGAATTTTCCTTGACACCTCAGGATCTGTGGACCTCACAGGATCCCCACCTACCCCACCACTCTCTCTCTTCCTCACCCATTCACCAATCACCTCAACACCTCTTCCCCAAAAAACCCCTCACCTATCAAAACCCACTATTCTCTTCACCACTCATATCCATCCTTCATAAAACCCCACCTACCTCACCATTCAAATTCAAACCACTTTCCCTCCCAAACCCACCCATGATGGCCGAACCATACAACCCCTCTCCACTCCTATATAAACCCATCTTCACTCCTTCATTTTCACACAACCTAAACACTACTTCTCCCCCTTGGCTGAACCACAAAGCCACCCCCATCTCCTCTATTTCTTCTTCTTCTACTCTCTTCTTTCTTCTTTTGCTCGAGGACGAGCAAACCTTCTAAGTTTGGTGTGGTAAAAGCATTGCTTTTTGTTTTTCCATAACCATTTATGGCATCTAAGGCTGGAGAAACCTCTAGAAAGAGGAAAGGGAAGGCAAAAGCTTCCACCTCCGAGTCATGGGAGATGGAGAGATTCATCTCAATGGTGCATCAAGACCACTTCTATGAAGTTGTGGCCAAGAAGAAGGTGATCCCCGAGGTCCCTTTCAAACTCAAAAAGAGTGAATATCCGGAGATCCAACATGAGATCCAAAGAAGAGGTTGGGAAGTTCTTACCAACCCCATTCAACAAGTCAGAATCTTAATGGTTCAAGAGTTCTATGCCAATGCATGGATCACCAAGAACCATGATCAAAGTGTGAACCCGGACCCAAAGAATTGGCTTACAATGGTTTGGGGGAAATGCTTAGATTTTAGTCCAGAAAATGTAAGGTTGGCATTCAACTTGCCCATGATGCAAGGAGATGAACACCCTTACACTAGAAGGGTCAACTTTGATCAAAGGTTGGACCAAGTCCTCATAGATATTTGTGAAGAGGGCTCTCAATGGAAGAGAGATTCAAGAGGGAAGCCGGTTCAACTGAGAAGGCATGACCTCAAGCCCGTGGCTAGGGGATGGTTGGAGTTTATCCAACGCTCAATCATTCCCACTAGCAACCGGTCCGAAGTTACTATAGACTGGGCTATCATGATTCATAGCATCATGATTGGAGAGGAAGTAGAAGTTCATGAGGTTATATCCCAAGAACTTTATAAGGTGGTGGACAAGTCCTCTACCTTGGCAAGGTTAGCCTTCCCTCATCTCATTTGTCACCTCTGTTATTCAGTCAGAATTGACATAGAGGGAGACATCCTCATTGATGAAGACAAGCCCATTACTAAGAAGAGGATGGAGCAAACAAGAGATCCCACTCATGGACATGAGGAGATTCCTCATCATGAAATCCCTGAGATGCCTCAAGGGATGCACTTTCCTCCACAAAACTATTGGGAGCAAATCAACACCTCCCTAGGAGAATTGAGTTCCAACATGGGACAAATAAGGGTGGAGCACCAAGAACATTCCATTCTCCTCCATGAAATTAGAGAAGATCAAAGAATCATGAGAGAGGAGCAACAAAGGCAAGGAAGAGACATTGAGGAGCTCAAGCACTCCATAAGATCTTCAAGAGGAAGAACAAGCCGCCATCACTAAGGTGGACCCGTTCTTTAATCTCCTTGTTCCTTATTTTTCTGTTTTTCAAAAATTATGCTTTATGTTTTATTTATGTTTGTGTCTTATGATCATTAGTGTCTTAATGTCTATGCCTTAAAGTTATGAATGTCCTAAGAATCCATCACCTTTCTTAAATGAAAAATGTTCTTAATTGAAAAAGAGAAGAATTGCATGAATTTTGAATTTTATAAGAGATTAATTATTTTGATGTGGTGGCAATACTTTTGATCTCTGAATGTATGCTTGAACAGTGCATATGTCTTTTGAACTTGTTCATGAATGTTGGCTCTTGAAAGAATGATGAAAAAAGGAGACATGTTACTGAGGATCTGAAAAATCATAAAAATGATTCTTGAAGCAAGAAAAAGCAGTGAATACAAAAAAATATAATAAAGTCGTGATCAAAGGCAAAAAGAGTGTGCTTAAGAACCCTGGACACCTCTAATTGGGAACTCTAGCAAAGCTGAGTCACAATCTGAAAAGGTTCACCCAGTTATGTGTCTGTGGCATGTATGTATCCGGTGGTAATACTGGAAGACAGAGTGCTTTGGGCCACGGCCAAGACTCATAAAGTAGCTATGTTCAAGAATCATCATACTTAACTAGGAGAATCAATAACACTATCTGGATTCTGAGTTCCTATAGAAGCCAATCATTCTGAATTTCAAAGGATAAAGTGAGATGCCAAAAATGTTCAGAGGCAAAAAGCTAAAGCCCCGCTCATCTAATTAATACTGATCTTCATAGATGTTTTTGGAATTCATTGCATATTCTCTTCTTTTTATCTTATTTGATTTTCAGTTGCTTGGGGACAAGCAACAATTTAAGTTTGGTATTGTGATGAGCGGATAATTTATACGCTTTTTGGCATTGTTTTTAGTATGTTTTAGTTAGTTTTTATTATATTTTTATTAGTTTTTATTTAAAATTCACTTTTTTGGACTTTACTATGAGTTTGTGTGTTTTTCTGTGATTTCAGGTATTTTCTGGCTGAAATTGAAGGACCTGAGCAAAAATCTGATTCAGAGGCTGAAAAGGACTGCAGATGTTGTTGGATTCTGACCTCCCTGCACTCAAAGTGGATTTTCTGGAGCTACAGAAGCCAATTGGCGCGCTCTTAATTGCGTTGGAAAGTAGACATCCTGGGCTTTCCGGCAATGTATAATAGTCCATACTTTGCTCGAGATTTGGTGGCCCAAACAGGCGTTCCAAGTCAGCTCAAGAATTCTGGCGTAAAACGCCGGAACTAGCACAAGAATGGGAGTTAAACGCCCAAATTGGCACAAAAGCTGGCGTTTAACTCCAAGAAAAGTCTCTACACATGAAAGCTTCAATGCTCAGCCCAAGCACACACCAAGTGGGCCCGGAAGTAGATTTTTATGTCATTTACTCATCTTTGTAAACCCTAAGCTACTAGTTCTCTACAAATAGGACCTTTTACTATTGTATTAAAAATCGTTTGATCATGTTTTTATGATTGAACCCTCTTTGGGAGGCTGGCCATTTGGCCATGCCTAGACCTTGTTCTTATGTATTTTCAATGGTGGAGTTTCTACACACCATAGATTAAGGTGTGGAGCTCTGATGTACCTCGAGTATTAATGCAATTACTATTATTCTTCTATTCAATTCAGCTTATTCTTGTTCTAAGATATTCATTCGCACCCAAGAACATGATGAATGTGATGATTATGTGACGCTCATCATCATTCTCACTTATGAACGCGTGCCTGACAACCACTTCCGTTCTACAAGCAAACAAGGCTTGAATGTTTATCTCTTGGATTTCTTAATCGGAATCTTCGTGGTATAAGCTAGAATTGATGGCGGCATTCAAGAGAATCCGGAAGGTCTAAACCTTGTCTGTGGTATTCTGAGTAGGATTCAAGGATTGAATGACTGTGACGAGCTTCAAACTCCTGAAGGCTGGGCGTTAGTGACAGACGCAAAAGAATCACTGGATTCTATTCCAACCTGATTGAGAACCGACAGATGATTAGCCGTGCTGTGACAGAGCGCGTTGAACATTTTCACTGAGAGGACGGGATTATAGCCACTGACAACGGTGATGCCCAACATACAACTTGCCATGGAAAAGAGTAAGAAGGATTGAATGAAGACAGTAGGAAAGCAGAGAGACGGAAGGGACAAAGCATCTCCATACGCTTATCTGAAATTCTCACCAATGAATTACATAAGTATCTCTATCTTTTTTTTATGCTTTATTCATAAATCATCCATAACCATTTGAATCTGCCTGACTGAGATTTACAAGATGACCATAGCTTGCTTCATACCAACAATCTCTGTGGGATCGACCCTTACTCGCGTAAGGTTTATTACTTGGACGACCCAGTGCACTTGCTGGTTAGTTGTGCGAAGTTGTGATAAAGAGTTGAGATTGCAATTGAGCATACCATGTTGATGGTGCCATTGATGATCACAATTTCGTGCACCAGTACTTCCGCAACAAGTTCATCTTTGAAGGAATTGCCACTCACCCAGCGGCCGTGGCAGTGTCCATTAAAGTGAGGAACTGTGAGATTAAAAGAGTCTTACATAACCTCATCATACCAAAGCAGTTAAGCAAGTCACTAATTCCATAGGTGTCTTGTTCGTTGGTACCCCCTCCTAAAAGTATAATCAAGATTAATGTTGATGGTTCCTACTTTTCCAACAACAACAATGCTGCTTATGGCGGAGTTATCCGAAATCATTTAGGCAGTTTTCTAAAGGCATTCACATGTAATATTGAAAGTTATTCTATTATGCATGTAGAATTATGGGGGGTCATTAAAGGATTCCTACTGGCTATCACTCACAATTAGAATCAGGTTATCATGGAATTAGATTCTTTTGCTGCTATCAACTTCATAAAACATGGATGCCCTGCCCTTCACCCTTGCGCATCGCTTTTAGAAGAAATCCGAATATTATCAAGTTGCATCTAGCATTGGAGCCACATTCTCCGCGAAGCAAATTCAGTGGCAAACACTCTAGCAAATAAGGGGCAATTAATGCCGCTGGGTCTCCACATCCTCGAGGATCCTATCCCTAACATATTTAATGCTCTTTCCTCTAATTGTATGGGTTTTCTTAGATTGAGAGGGACTTCTTAGGTGGTGTTTTTTCTTATTTTTTGTTGTGTTTTTTCTTTCTGTTCAATTGCTTTCTTCTCCTGTTAGGGTCATTGACCCCCTCTCTCCACCAAAAAAACCTTTTGATGAGTAATAATTTTCAATTACTTTATACATGTTTTTCATTATGTGATCAAGTGAGGTGAATAATTTGCTTTGCTTATTACATGAACAAAATTAAAGGATCTAACCTAAAATAATTCCACGTGTTAGTTCTTTCAGTAGATGCCTCATCGGGATATAAGTATCTCTCCTTTATGGACGCATACTCGAGTTACAACCAGATCCTAATGTATCCACCGGATCAAGAAAAAACCTCGTTTCTAACACCCAAAGCAAACTATTGTTACATCGTAATGCCTTTTGGCCTTAAGAACGCGGGAGCTACTTATCAAAGGCTAATGAATAAGGTCTTCTCAGACCACATCGGAAAAATCATGGAAGTATATGTGGATGACATGTTGATAAAGACACAAAGTGAAAAAACATTACTGTCTGACTTGGTTCAAGTATTCGACACCATACGGAAGCATGGCATGCGACTTAACCCGGCTAAATGCACCTTCGCAGTGGAAGCCGGTAAGTTCTTGGGCTTTATGCTCACACAAAGAGGAATCGAGGCAAATCCAGATAAATGCCAGGCCATACTCAACATGAAGAGCCCAACCTGCGTCAAAGAGGTACAACAACTCAATGGGAGACTGGTAGCCTTATCCAGATTCCTAACAGGGTCAGCGATAAGATCCCTTCCTTTCTACACTACTTTAAGGAAGGGAAAGAACTTTGAGTGGACAACGGAATGTGAACAAGCCTTCCAAGACTTCAAAGAATTCTTGGGACAGCCACCTATCCTATCTCGACCACGAGCAGGGGAACCACTCACATTGTACCTCGCAGTAGGAAGTCGAGCAATAGACTCAGCACTAATTAGAGAAGACGAGGGTGCGCAACAACCCGTCTAATTCATTAGTAAAGCACTGTAGGGGTCAGAGATGAACTACCAGAAAATAGAGAAGTTTGCCTATGCTCTCATACTCACATCCCGACGACTTCGCCCGTACTTCCAAGCGCATTCCATTAAGGTTCGGACCAACCAGCCCATAAAGGGGATATTGCAGAAAACAGATCTAGCAGGAAGAATCCTACAATGGGCAATCGAGTTGTCTGAGTTCGACCTCCAATACGAAGCACGGACAACCATCAAATCACAATACCTAGCCGACTTCATTGCAGAATTCACAGACACCCTGGAGATCCCCATAGAGTGGAATATATACGTGGACGGCTCCTCGAATAAAGTCGGAAGTGGTGCATGTGTGATAATCGAAAGCAACCAAGAAACCCAACTTGAGCTTTCCCTCAAATTCGGATTCCGGGCCTCAAATAACCAGGCGGAATATGAAGCATTATTAGCTGGCTTGAAGCTAGCTAGAGAAGTTGGAGCTCGAAAACTCAACATCTACAGCGACTCACAAGTCGTTACCTCACAAATAACAGGGAGCTACCAAGCCAAAGATCCTACTATGAAAAAATATTCTGATAAAACCAAGGAACAGCTCGGACAACTTGGGGAATATAGGATCTGCCACATACCCCACGAGCAGAACGCCCGAGCTGACGCACTCTCAAAACTAGCCAACACCAAACCAGGGGGCAACAATAGAAGCCTCATCCAGGAAGTACTGTAGAACCCATCAATATCGGAAGAAGAAAACGTCCTAGCCATAACAGGTCGGGATCAAGGGTGGATGACCCCCATAATTAATTACCTCAAAACAGAAACTCTCCCTACAGATGAAAATGAGGCAAAGAGGTTAAAAAGAGAAGCACAATACTACACTATCATAAACAACACACTGTATGAAAGAGGGATCTCAATACCATTGTTAAAATGCGTACCGACTTCCAACACAAAGGAAGTCTTGGAGGAAGTACACAGCGGCATTTGTGGCAATCATCTTGGAGCGCAAGCTCTTACCAAAAAGGTACTCCGGGCGGGATTATATTGGCCTACTCTACAAAGGGAAGCTACAGAATTTGTAAAGACATGTCCACCATGTCAGAAGCATGCCAACTTTCACATCGCCCCGCCGAAAAAACTCATCAGTGTGACCTCACCCTGGCCATTTGCAAAATGGGGACTCGATCTTCTCGGACCCTTTCCACAGGGATTGGGACAAGTAAAATTCCTCATAGTAGGGGTAGACTATTTCATGAAATGGATCGAGGCAGAACCCCTAGCCAACGCCACTGCTCAAAGAAGCCGGAAATTCCTATATAGGAACATCGTTACAAGGTTCGGGGTCCCATACTCCATCACCACAGACAATGGAACCCAATTCACAGATGCAGGCTTCAGAAAACTAGTGGCCAATTTGAATATAAAACACCAGTTCACTTCCGTCGAGCATCTCCAAGCCAATGGACAAGCCGAAGCGGCCAACAAAGTCATATTGGCCAGGCTGAAACAGAGACTACAAGAAGCAAATGGGGCTTGGGCCGAGGAACTTCCACAAGTCCTATGGGCGTATCGAACAACCCTCCATTCTACTACGAACGAATCACCATTTCGATTAACTTACGGAGTAGAGGCAATGATTCCAATAGAAGTCGAGGAATGGTCTCCCCGAGTAGTCCACTACAATGAACAAACCAATTCTCAACTTTAAAGAGAAGAGCTCGACTACTTCCAGAAATCCAAGAAAAAGCTCAGATCAGAGAAGAAGCACTAAAGCGGCGAATGGCTTCCAGGTATAATCAAAAGGTGGTGCCAAGAGGTTTCACTGAGAATGATCTCATCTTAATCCGAAATGATATTGGAACAACTCGACCCGGAGAAGGAAAGCTGGCAGCCAACTGGAAAGGTAAAAGATCTCATCAGGGACGAGAACTCGAGGGACGAGAACTCCCTAGATCATGGCACGCCTGTAACCTAAGAAGGTACTATAGTTAGGAAAGGTAAAAGATCTCATCACAAGATGCACTCTTTTTCCTGAAAAGGTTTTTTAATAAGGCGTCAAGATTGAGATTTAATCCGACTTAAGGGTATGAAAAACTCCCGCCTGTATATATTTGCACTTTCTTTAAATAAAATACATTTCAGATATTCTACAAATTCCCAAGACGCATTAATCTGAAGCATTCATCGTCCGATTATAAAGCAACGGATCGAACAGAAAGTGAAGAACAGATTCACTGTACGATCTCGATAAGAATGATCGACCGACAAAGGTGAAAACGCGATTCACCTAAAGGTCAAATAAACCAGGACAGAAACCACCATCTACAAATCGGCAAAGATGAACACAGAATAATGCAAGAAGTTATCGAAAGTGATCCCAAAAAGAACCTGACGAGGTCTGGATTGCTATATAATAACTTAAAAAGACTGGCCGACACCAAAAAGTCAGACCAAGTCATCCCAAGTTATCAGCAAATCCCTGGAAAGAGGTCTGGCCAACCCTATTAAAGAGGAATTGCTATAACTTAGAAGAGATCGACCTAACGAAGTCGGTCTCCTACAAGACAAGTTGTAAAAGTAATCCCTGAAAGAGACCTAACAAAGGTCCAAGAAAGAGGATTACAAAAACAACTTAGAAGAGATCGACCTAACGAAGTCGGTCTCCTACAAGACAAGTTGTAAAAGTAATCCCTGAACGAGACCTAACAAAGGTCCAAGAAAGAAGATTACAAAAACAACTTAGAAGAGATCGACCTAACGAAGTCGGTCTCCTACAAGACAAGTTGTAAAAGTAATCCCTGAAAGAGACCTAACAAAGGTCCAAGAAAGAGGATTACAAAAACAACATAGAAGAGATCGACCTAACAAAGTCGGTCTCCTACAAAACAAGATAATCCCTGAAAGAGACCTGAACAATGTCCAAGAAAGAGGATTATCAAATAACTCGACAGAGCCTGACGTGACAAAAGTTGACCCGGAAAGATAAAGTTACAAAAGATAAATCCCTGAAAAAGACCTGAACAAAGGTCCAAGAAAGAGGATTATTGGTGCACGAAATTGCAATCACACTTTTGCAATTCCGCACAACTAACCAGCAAGTGCACTGGGTCGTCCAAGTAATACCTTACGTGAGTAAGGGTCGATCCCACGGAGATTGTCAGCTTGAAGCAAGCTATGGTTATCTTGTAACTCTTAGTCAGGATATCAATAATTATCAGGGTTGATTGTAAAAAGCAAAAGAACATGAACTAAGTACTTGTTTTGCAGTAATGGAGAACAGGTTGAGGTTTTGGAGATGCTCTATCTTCTGAACCTCTGCTTTCCTACTGTCTTCTTCTTCAAGCACGCAAGACTCCTTCCATGGCAAGCTGTATGTAGGGTTTCACCATTGTCAATGGCTACCTCCCATCTTCTCAGTGAAAATGTTCAACGCGCTCTGTCACAGCACGACTAATCATCTGTCGGTTCTCAATCGGGTTGGAATAGAATCCAGTGATTCTTTTGCGTCTGTCACTAACGCCCAGCCCTCAAGAGTTTGAAGCTCGTCACAGTCATTCAATCCTTGAATCCTACTCAGAATACCACAGACAAGGTTTAGACCTTCCGGATTCTCTTGAATGCCGCCATCAATTCTAGCTTATACCACGAAGATTCTGATTAAGGAATCCAAGAGATATTCACTCAATCTAAGGTAGAACGGAGGTGGTTGTCAGGCACACGTTCATAGTTGAGAATGATGATGAGTGTCACGGATCATCACATTCATCAGGTTTAGGAACAAGTGATATCTTAGAATAGAAGCAAGCGTGATTGAATGAAAAACAGTAGTAATTGCATTAATCCATCAAGACACAGCAGAGCTCCTCACCCCAACCATGGGGTTTAGAGACTCATGCCGTAGAAGATACAATAAGAAACGTGTAAAGTGTGATGAGGTCCAGATACAATGTCAAAAGATCCTATTAATAGTGAACTAGTAACCTAGGATATACAGAAATGAGTAAATGACGTAGAAATCCACTTCCGGGGTCCACTTGGTGTGTGCTTGGGCTGAGCATTGAAGTTTTTATGTGTAGAGACTTTTTCTGGAGTTAAACACCAGCTTTTATGCCAGTTTGGGCATTTAACTCCAATTCTTATGCCAGTTCCGGCGTTAAACGCCGGGAATTCTAATGCTGGTTTGCAACGCCGGTTTGGGCCATCAAATCTCGGGCAAAATATGGACTATTATACATTGCTGGAAAGCCCAGAATGTCTACTTTCCAACGCCGTTGAGAGCGCGCCAATTGAGCTTCTGTAGCTCCAAAAAATCCACTTCGAGTGCAGGGAGGTCAGAATCCAACAGCATCTGCAGTCCTTTTCAGCCTCTGAATTAGATTTTTGCTCAGGACCCTCAATTTCAGCCAGAAAATACCTGAAATCACAGAAAAATACATAGTAAAGTCCAGAAAAGTGAATTTTAACTAAAAACTAATAAAAATATAATAAAAACTAATTAAAATATACTCAAAACACACTAAAAACAATGCCAAAAAGCGTATAATTTATCCGCTCATCACAACACCAAACTTAAATTGTTGCTTGTCCCCAAGCAACTGAAAATCAAAATAGAATAAAAAGAAGAGAATATACTATAGACTCCAAAATATCAAAGAAACTTAGCTCCAATTAGATGAGCGGGACTAGTAGCTTTTTGCTTCTGAACAGTTTTGGCATCTCACTTTATCCATTGAAGTTTAGAATGATTGGCATCCATAGGAACTCAGAACTCAGATAGTGTTATTGATTCTCCTAGTTAAGTATGATGATTCTTGAACATAGCTACTTTATGAGTCTTGGCCGTAGCCCAAAGCACTCTGTCTTCCAGTATTACCACCGGATACATACATGCCACAGACACATAATTAAGTGAACCTTTTTAGATTGTGACTCAGCTTTGCTAGAGTCCCCAATTAGAGGTGTCCAGGGTTCTTAAGCACACTCTTTTTGCTTTGGATCACAACTTTATTTCTTTCTTTCTCTTTTTCTCTTTCTTTTCTTTCTTTTTTTTTGTATTCACTGCTTTTTCTTGCTTCAAGAATCACTTTGATGATTTTTCAGATCCTCAATAACAGTTCTCCTTTTCCATCATTCTTTCAAGAGCCAACAATTTTAACATTCTTAACACAACAAATTCAAAAGACATATGCACTGTTCAAGCATTCATTCAGAAAACAAAAAGTATTGTCACCACATCAAACTAATTCAACTAGTTTCAAAGATGAATTAAAAATCCTGTACTTCTTGTTCTTTTTTAATTAAAGCATTTTTCATTTAAGAGAGGTGATGGATTCATAGGACATTCATAGCTTTAAGGCATAGACACTAAGATACTAATGATCATCTAATAAGACACAAACATGGATAAACATAAGCATAAAGATTCGAAAAATAGAAAATAAAGAACAAAGAGATTAAAGAATGGGTCCACCTTAGTGATGGCGGTGATGAGCGGATAATTTGTATACTTTTTGGCATTGTTTTTAGTATGTTTTTGGTATGATCTAGTTAGTTTTTAGTATATTTTTATTAGTTTTTAGTTAAAATTCACTTTTCTGGACTTTACTATGAGTTTGTGTGTTTTTCTGTGATTTCAGGTATTTTCTGGCTGAAATTGAGGGACCTGAGCAAAAATCTGATTCAGAGACCAAAAAGGACTGCAGATGCTATTGGATTCTGACCTCCCTGCACTCGAAGTGGATTTTCTGGAGCTACAGAAGCCCAATTGGCGCGCTCTCAATGGCGTTGGAAAGTAGACATCCTGGGCTTTCCAGAAATATATGATAGTCCATACTTTGCCCAAGATTTGATGGCCCAAACCGGCGTTCAAAGTCACCCTCAGGAATTCCAGCGTTAAACGCCGGAACTGGCACCAAAATGGGAGTTAAACGCCCAAACTGGCATAAAAGCTGGCGTTTAACTCCAAGAGGAGTCTCTACACGAAAATGCTTCATTGCTCAGCCCAAGCACACACCAAGTGGGCCCGGAAGTGGATTTTTATGTCTTTTACTCATCTCTGTACACCCTAGGCTACTAGTTTTCTATAAGTAGGACCTTTTACTATTGTATTAGGGGGTCTTTCGATCTTTGGATCCTTTGATCATGCTTTGATGATTGAACCCTCTTTGGGAGGCTGGCCATTCGGCCATGCCTAGACCTTTGTTCTTATGTATTTTCAACGGTGGAGTTTCTACACACCATAGATTAAGGTGTGGAGCTCTGCTGTACCTCGAGTATTAATGCAATTACTATTGTTCTTCTATTCAATTCCGCTTGTTCTTTGTCCAAGATATCACTTGTTCTTCAACTTGATGAATGTGATGATCCGTGACACTCATCATCATTCTCACCCATGAACAAGGGTGACTGACAACCACTCTGTTCTACAAGCATCTGAGGCCTTAGTGAATATCTCTTGGATTTCTGGTTGCACGATGCATGGTTGATCGCCTGACAACCGAGTGCTCGCCTGACAAACGAGCCAACCATTCCGTGAGATCAGAGTCTTCGTGGTATAGGCAAGAACTGATGGCGGCATTCAAGAGAATCCGGAAGGTCTAACCTTGTCTGTGGTATTCTGAGTAGGATTCAATGACTGAATGACTGTGACGTGCTTCAAACTCCTGAAGGCGGGGCGTTAGTGACAGACGCAAAAGAATCACTGGATTCTATTTCGGCCTGATTGAGAACCGACAGATGAATTCCGCTATGCTGTGACAGAGCATATGCAATCGCTTTCACTGAGAGGATGGGAGGTAGCCACTGACAACGGTGAAACCCTTGCTTAAGCTTGCCATGGAAAGGAGTAAGAAGGATTGGATGAAGACAGTAGGAAAGCAGAGAGACGGAAGGGAAGGCATCTTCATGCGCTTATCTGAAGTTCCTACCAATGAATTACATAAGTATCTCTATCTTTACCTTTGTGTTATTTTCGTTCATCACCATATCTATTTGAGTTTGCCTGACTAAGATTTACAAGATGACCATAGCTTGCTTCAATACTAACAATCTCCGTGGGATCGACCCTTACTCGCGTAAGGTTTATTACTTGGACGACCCAGTGCACTTGCTGGTTAGTTGTGCGAAGTTGTGTAATGCCATGGTATTGAACACCAAGTTTTTGGGGTTCATGACCGGGGATTATGAGAGTTGTGAAAAGTATTGTTCACAATTTCGCGCCACCAAGTTTTTGGCGCCGTTGCCGGGAATTGTTCAAGTTTTGAGCAAGCTTTTGGTAACATCAGTGCCAAGATCCGGAAACAACATCAAGTTTTTGGCGCCGTTGCCGGGGATTGTTTAAGTTTGGACAACTGAAGGTTCATTGGTGGACGAAATTGTGATCACTTGTTATTTATTTATAAAGGATGTATACTCTTAAGGCACTGTTTATTTTCATCACAACTCCGTTCAACTAACCAGCAAGTGTACTGGGTCGTCCAAGTAATAAACCTTACGTGAGTAAGGGTCGAATCCACAGAGATTGTTGGTATGAAGCAAGCTATGGTCACCTTGCAAATCTCAGTTAGGCAGATTAAAATAGTTTTATGGGTTTCGAATAATTAATTGATAAAAGAAATAATGAAAGGGATAAAGATACTTATGCAGATTCATTGGTAGGAATTTCAGATAAGCGGATGGAGATGCTGTAGAGCTCTTGGACGCCTGCTCTCCTACTGCTTCTACTCAATCCTTCTTACTCCTTTCCATGGCAAGCTTTGTATAGGGGTTCACCATCAACTGTGGCTACTTTCATTCCTCACGGGGAAATAACCTGTGCGGCTGTCACTCGCACAGCTAACCAGTCTGGAGGCATCACCCATGGCTGATGGCTACATCCCATCCTCGCAGTGAAAACTATGCTAACGCACTCTGTCACAGTATGGCTAATCACCGGTTGGTTCCCGCTCCTACTGGAATAGAATCCCTCTTTTGCGTCTGTCACGAACGCCCAGCAGGTTAAAGTTTGAAGCACGTCACGGTCATTCATTACCGGAATCCT